>NW_027422223.1:0-231147 GCF_037893015.1 Macrotis lagotis
AAAGGGGTAACAAGGCTAAGGCACGGCAACGCAGGGCTAGGCAATGCACGGCAAGGCAAGGAAAGGGTAACGCAGGGGAAGGCACGGTCAGGTGAGGCAAGGATAAGGCACGACAATGCAAGGCTAGGCAATGCACGGCAAGGCAAGGAAAGAGTAACGGAAGGAAAGGAAGGCAAGTCAAAGCCAGGAAAGGCAAGTGTAACAAAAGGCACGCCACGGCAAGGGGAAACAAGGCTAAGGCACGACAACGCACGGCTAGGCAATGCACGGCAAGGCAAGGAAAGGGTAACGCAAGGCAAGGCACGGTGAGGCTAGGCAAGGCTAATGCACGACAACGCAAGGCTAGGCAATGCACGACAATGCAAGGAAAGCTTAAAGCAAAGGAAGGCACGGTCAGGCGACATAAGGCTAAGGCACGACGACGCAAGGCTAGGCAATGCAGGGAAGGGAAGCAAAGAGTAACGGAAAGTAAGCAAGGCAAGGAAAAGCAAGGAAAGGCAAGGGTAACGGAAGGAATTGCACGGCAAGGGGAAACAAGGCTAAGGCACGGCAACGCAGGCTGGGCAATGCACGGCAAGGCAAGGAAAGGGTAACCCATGGGAAAGCACGGTCAGGCGAGATAAGGCTAAGGCACGACAACGCAAGGCTAGGCAATGCACGGAAGGCAAGCAAAGAGTAACGCAAGGCAAGGCACGGTGAGGCTAGGCAAGGCTAATGCACGACAACGCAAGGCTAGGCAATGCACGACAATGCAAGGAAAGCTTAAAGCAAAGGAAGGCAAGGTCAGGCGAGATAAGGCAAAGGCACGACAACGCAAGGCTAGGCAATTCAGGGAAGGCAAGCAAAGAGTAACGGAAGGTAAGGAAGGCAAGGAAAAGCAAGGAAAGGCAAGGGTAACGGAAGGAACGGCACGGCAAGGGGGAACAAGTCTACGGCACGACACCGAACGCTAGGCAATGAACGGCAAGGCAAGGAAAGGGTAACGGATGGGAAAGCACGGTCAGGCGAGGCAAGGCTAAGGCACGACAACGCAAGGCTAGGCAATGCACGGAAGGCAAGCAAAGAGTAACGGAAGGTAAGGAAGGCAAGGGAAAGCAAGGAAAGGCAAGTGTAACGGAAGGAACGGCACGGCAAGGGGAAACAAGGCTAAGGCACGACAACGCACGCTACGCAATGCACGGCAAGGCAAGCAAAGGGTAACGCAAGGAAAGGCACGGTGAGGCTAGGCAAGGCTAATGCACGAAAACGCAAGGCTAGGCGATGCACGACAATGCAAGGAAAGCTTAAAGCAAAGGAAGGCACGGTCAGGCGAGATAAGGCTAAGGCACGACAACGCAAGTCTAGGCAATGCACGGAAAGCAAGCAAAGAGTAACGGAAGGTAAGGAAGGCAAGGGAAAGCAAAGAAAGGCAAGTGTAACGGAAGGAACGGCACGGCAAGGGGAAACAAGGCTAAGGCACGACAACGCACGCTAGGCAAAGCACGGCAAGGCAAGGAAAGGGTAACGCATGGGAAAGCACGGTCAGGCGATGCAAGCCTAAGGCATGACAACGCAAGGCTAGGCAATGCAAGGAAAGCAAGCAAAGAGTAACGGAACGCAAGGAAGGCAAGGGAAAGCAAGGGAAGGCAAGGGTAACGGAAGGAACGGCACGGCAAGGGGTAACAAGGCTAAGGCACGACAACGCAGGGCTAGGCAATGCACGGCAAGGCAAGGAAAGAGTAACGGAAGGAAAGGAAGGCAAGGCAAAGCCAGGCAAGGCAAGTGTAACAAAAGGCACGCAACTGCAAGGGGAAACAAGGCTAAGGCACGACAACACACGGCTAGGAAATGCACGGCAAGGCAAGGAAAGGGTAACGCAAGGCAAGGCACGGTGAGGCTAGGCAAGGCTAATGCACGACAACGCAAGGCTAGGCAATGCACGACAATGCAAGTAAAGCTTAAAGCAAAGGAAGGCACGGTCAGGCGAGATAAGGCTAAGGCACGACAACGCAAGGCTAGGCAATGCAGGGAAGGCAAGCAAAGAGTACCGGAAGGTAAGGAAGGCAAGGGAAAGCAAGGAAAGGCAATGGTAACGGAAGGAACGGCACGGCAAGGGGAAACAAGTCTAAGGCACGACAACGAACGCTAGGCAATGCACGGCAAGGCAAGGAAAGGGTAACGCATGGGAAAGCACGGTCAGGCGAGGCAAGCCTAAGGCATGACAACGCAAGGCTAGGCAATGCACGGAAAGCAAGCAAAGAGTAACGGAACGCAAGGAAGGCAAGGGAAAGCAAGGGAAGGCAAGGGTAACGGAAGGAACGGCACGGCAAGGGGAAACAAGGCTAAGGCACGACAACGCACGCTAGGCAATGCACGGCAAGGCAAGGAAAGGGTAACGCAGGGGAAGGCACGGTCAGGTGAGGCAAGGATAAGGAACGCCAATGCAAGGCTAGGCAATGCACGGCAAGGCAAGGAAAGAGGAACGGAAGGAAAGGAAGGCAAGTCAAAGCCAGGAAAGGCAAGTGTAACAAAAGGCTCGCCACGGCAATGGGAAACAAGGCTAAGGCACGACAACGCACGGCTAGGCAATGCACGGCAAGGCAAGGAAAGGGTAACGCAAGGCAAGGCACGGTGAGGCTAGGCAAGGCTAATGCACGACAACGCAAGGCTAGGCAATGCACGACATTGCAAGGAAAGCTTAAAGCAAAGGAAGGCACGGTCAGGCGAGACAAGGCTAAGGCACGACAACGCAAGGCTAGGCAATGCAGGGAAGGGAAGCAAAGAGTAACGGAAGGTAAGCAAGGCAAGGAAAAGCAAGGAAAGGGAAGGGTAACGGAAGGAATTGCACGGCAAGGGGAAACAAGGCTAAGGCACGGCAACGCAGGCTGGGCAATGCACGGCAAGGCAAGGAAAGGGTAACGCAAGGGAAAGCACGTTCAGGCGAGGCAAGGCTAAGGCACGACAAAGCAAGGCTAGGCAATGCACGGAAGGCAAGCAAAGAGTAACGGAACGCAAGGAAGGCAAGGGAAATCAAGGGAAGGCAAGGGTAACTGAAGGAAAGGCACGCCAATGGGTAAGAAGGCTAAGGTACGACAACGCAGGGCTAGGAAATGCACGGCAAGGCAAGCAAAGGGTAACGCAAGGCAAGGCACGGTGAGGCTAGGCAAGGCTAATGCACGGAAACGCAAGGCTAGGCAATGCACGACAATGCAAGGAAAGCTTAAAGCAAAGGAAGGCAAGGTCAGGCGAGATAAGGCAAAGGCACGACAACGCAAGGCTAGGCAATTCAGGGAAGGCAAGCAAAGAGTAACGGAAGGTAAGGAAGGCAAGGAAAAGCAAGGAAAGGCAAGGGTAACGGAAGGAACGGCGCGGCAAGGGGGAACAAGTCTAAGGCACGACACCGAACGCTAGGCAATGAACGGCAAGGAAAGGAAAGGGTAACGCATTGGAAAGCACGGTCAGGCGAGGCAAGGCTAAGGCACGACAACGCAAGGCTAGGCAATGCACGGAAGGCAAGCAAAGAGTAACGGAAGGTAAGGAAGGCAAGGGAAAGCAAGGAAAGGCAAGTGTAACGGAAGGAACGGCACGGCAAGGGGAAACAAGGCTAAGGCACGACAACGCACGCTAGGCAATGCACGGCAAGGCAAGGAAAGGGTAACGCATGGGAAAGCACGGTCAGGCGAGGCAAGGCTAAGGCATGACAACGCAAGGCTAGGCAATGCACGGAAAGCAAGCAAAGAGTAACGGAACGCAAGGAAGGCAAGGGAAAGCAAGGGAAGGCAAGGGTAACGGAAGGAACGGCACGGCAAGGGGTAAGAAGGCTAAGGCACGACAACGCAGGGCTAGGCAATGCACGGCAAGGCAAGGAAAGGGTAACGCAGGGGAAGGCACGGTCAGGTGAGGCAAGGATAAGGCACGACAATGCAAGGCTAGGCAATGCACGGCAAGGCAAGTAAAGAGTAACGGAAGAAAGGAAGGCAAGGCAAAGCCAGGCAAGGCAAGTGTAACAAAAGGCACGCCACGGCAAGGGGAATCAAGGCTAAGGCACGAACACGCACGGCTAGGCAATGCACGGCATGGCAAGGAAAGGGTAACGCAAGGCAAGGCACGGTGAGGCTACGCAAGGCCAATGCACGACAACGCAAGGCTAGGCAATGCACGACAATGCAAGGAAAGCTTAAAGCAAAGGAAGGCACGGTCAGGCGAGATAAGGCTAAGGCACGACAACGCAAGGCTAGGCAATGCACGGAAGGCAAGCAAAGAGTAACGGAAGGTAAGGAAGGCAAGGGAAAGCAAGGAAAGGCAAGTGTAACGGAAGGAAGGGCACGGCAAGGGGAAACAAGTCTAAGGCACGACAACGCACGCTAGGCAATGCACGGCAAGGGAAGGAAAGGGTAACGCATGGGAAAGAACGGTCAGGCGAGGCAAGCCTAAGGCATGACAACGCAAGGCTAGGCAATGCACGGAAAGCAAGCAAAGAGTAACGGAACGCAAGGAAGGCAAGGGAAAGCAAGGGAAGGCAAGGGTAAGGGAAGGAACGGCACGGCAAGGGGTAACAAGGCTAAGGCACGACAACGCACGGCTAGGCAATGCACGGCAAGGCAAGGAAAGGGTAACGCAAGGCAAGGCACGGTGAGGCTAGGCAAGGCTAATGCACGACAACGCAAGGCTAGGCAATGCACGACATTGAAAGGAAAGCTTAAAGCAAAGGAAGGCACGGTCAGGCGAGACAAGGCTAAGGCACGACAACGCAAGGCTAGGCAATGCAGGGAAGGGAAGCAAAGAGTAACGGAAGGTAAGCAAGGCAAGGAAAAGCAAGGAAAGGCAAGGGTAACGGAAGGAATTGCACGGCAAGGGGAAACAAGGCTAAGGCACGGCAACGCAGGCTGGGCAATGCACGGCAAGGCAAGGAAAGGGTAACGCATGGGAAAGCACGTTCAGGCGAGGCAAGGCTAAGGCACGACAAAGCAAGGCTAGGCAATGCACGGAAGGGAAGCAAAGAGTAACGGAAGTTAAGGAAGGCAAGGGAAAGCAAAGAAAGGCAAGTGTAACGGAAGGAACTGCACGGCAAGGGGAAACAAGGCTAAGGCACGACAACGCACGGCTTGGCAATGCACGGCAAGGCAAGCAAAGGGTAACGCAAGGCAATGCACGGTGAGGCTAGACAAGGCTAATGCACGAAAACGCAAGGCTAGGCAATGCACGACAATGCAAGGAAAGCTTAAAGCAAAGGAAGGCAAGGTCAGGCGAGATAAGGCAAAGGCACGACAACGCAAGGCTAGGCAATTCAGGGAAGGCAAGCAAAGAGTAACGGAAGGTAAGGAAGGCAAGGAAAAGCAAGGAAAGGCAAGGGTAACGGAAGGAACGGCGCGGCAAGGGGGAACAAGTCTAAGGCACGACACCGAACGCTAGGCAATGAACGGCAAGGCAAGGAAAGGGTAACGCATGGGAAAGCACGGTCAGGCGAGGCAAGGCTAAGGCACGACAACGCAAGGCTAGGCAATGCACGGAAGGCAAGCATAGAGTAACGGAAGGTAAGGAAGGCAAGGGAAAGCAAGGAAAGGCAAGTGTAACGGAAGGAACGGCACGGCAAGGGGAAACAAGGCTAAGGCACGACAACGCACGCTAGGCAATGCACGGCAAGGCAAGGAAAGGGTAACGCATGGGAAAGCACGGTCAGGCGAGGCAAGGCTAAGGCATGACAACGCAAGGCTAGGCAATGCACGGAAAGCAAACAAAGAGTAACGGAACGCAAGGAAGGCAAGGGAAAGCAAGGGAAGGCAAGGGTAACGGAAGGAACGGCACGGCAAGGGGTAAGAAGGCTAAGGCACGACAACGCAGGGCTAGGCAATGCACGGCAAGGCAAGGAAAGGGTAACGCAGGGAAAGGCACGGTCAGGTGAGGCAAGGATAAGGCACGACAATGCAAGGCTAGGCAATGCACGGCAAGGCAAGTAAAGAGTAACGGAAGGAAAGGAAGGCAAGGCAAAGCCAGGCAAGGCAAGTGTAACAAAAGGCACGCCACGGCAAGGGGAATCAAGGCTAAGGCACGAAAACGCACGGCTAGGCAATGCACGGCATGGCAAGGAAAGGGTAACGCAAGGCAAGGCACGGTGAGGCTAGGCAAGGCTAATGCACGACAACGCAAAGCTAGGCAATGCACGACAATGCAAGGAAAGCTTAAAGCAAAGGAAGGCACGGTCAGGCGATGCAAGGCTAAGGCATGACAACGCAAGGCTAGGCAATGCACGGAAAGCAAGCAAAGAGTAACGGAACGCAAGGAAGGCAAGGGAAAGCAAGGGAAGGCAAGGGTAACGGAAGGAACGGCACGGTAAGTGGTAACAAGTCTAAGGCACGGCAACGCAGGGCTAGGCAATGCACGGCAAGGCAAGGAAAGGGTAACGCAGGGGAAGGCACGGTCAGGTGAGGCAAGGATAAGGCACGACAATGCAAGGCTAGGCAATGCACGGCAAGGCAAGGAAAGAGTAACGGAAGGAAAGGAAGGCAAGTCAAAGCCAGGAAAGGCAAGTGTAACAAAAGGCACGCCACGGCAAGGGGAAACAAGGCTAAGGCACGACAACGCACGGCTAGGCAATGCACGGCAAGGCAAGGAAAGGGTAACGCAAGGCAAGGCACAGTGAGGCTAGGCAAGGCTAATGCACGACAACGCAAGGCTAGGCAATGCACGACAATGCAAGGAAAGCTTAAAGCAAAGGAAGGCACGGTCAGGCGAGATAAGGCTATGGCACGACAACGCAAGGCTAGGCAATGCAGGGAAGGGAAGCAAAGAGTAACGGAAGGTAAGAAAGGCAAGGAAAAGCAAGGAAAGGCAAGGGTACCGGAAGGAATTGCACGGCAAGGGGAAACAAGGCTAAGGCACGGCAACGCAGGCTGGGCAATGCACGGCAAGGCAAGGAAAGGGTAACGCATGGGAAAGCACGTTCAGGCGAGGCAAGGCTAAGGCACGACAACGCAAGGCTAGGCAATGCACGGAAGGCATGCAAAGAGTAACGGAAGGTAAGGAAGGCAAGGGAAAGCAAAGAAAGGCAAGTGTAACGGAAGGAACTGCACGGCAAGGGGAAACAAGGCTAAGGCACGACAACGCACGGCTAGGCAATGCACGGCAAGGCAAGCAAAGGGTAACGCAAGGCAATTCACGGTGAGGCTAGACAATGCTAATGCACGAAAACGCAAGGCTAGGCAATGCACGACAATGCAAGGAAAGCTTAAAGCAAAGGAAGGCAAGGTCAGGAGAGATAAGGCAAAGGCACGACAACGCAAGGCTAGGCAATTCAGGGAAGGCAAGCAAAGAGTAACGGAAGGTAAGGAAGGCAAGGAAAAGCAAGGAAAGGCAAGGGTAACGGAAGGAACGGCACGGCAAGGGGGAACAAGTCTAAGGGACGACACCGAACGCTAGGCAATGAACGGCAAGGGAAGGAAAGGGTAACGCATGGGAAAGCACGGTCAGGCGAGGCAAGGCTAAGGCACGACAACGCAAGGCTAGGCAATGCACGGAAGGCAAGCAAAGAGTAACGGAAGGTAAGGAAGGCAAGGGAAAGCAAGGAAAGGCAAGTGTAACGGAAGGAACGGCACGGCAAGGGGAAACAAGGCTAAGGCACGACAACGCACGCTAGGCAATGCACGGCAAGGCAAGGAAAGGGTAACGCATGGGAAAGCACGGTCAGGCGAGGCAAGGCTAAGGCATGACAACGCAAGGCTAGGCAATGCACGGAAAGCAAACAAAGAGTAACGGAACGCAAGGAAGGCAAGGGAAAGCAAGGGAAGGCAAGGGTAACGGAAGGAACGGCACGGCAAGGGGTAAGAAGGCTAAGGCACGACAACGCAGGGCTAGGCAATGCACGGCAAGGCAAGGAAAGGGTAACGCAGGGAAAGGCACGGTCAGGTGAGGCAAGGATAAGGCACGACAATGCAAGGCTAGGCAATGCACGGCAAGGCAAGTAAAGAGTAACGGAAGGAAAGGAAGGCAAGGCAAAGCCAGGCAAGGCAAGTGTAACAAAAGGCACGCCACGGCAAGGGGAATCAAGGCTAAGGCACGAAAACGCACGGCTAGGCAATGCACGGCATGGCAAGGAAAGGGTAACGCAAGGCAAGGCACGGTGAGGCTAGGCAAGGCTAATGCACGACAACGCAAAGCTAGGCAATGCACGACAATGCAAGGAAAGCTTAAAGCAAAGGAAGGCAAGGTCAGGCGATGCAAGGCTAAGGCATGACAACGCAAGGCTAGGCAATGCACGGAAAGCAAGCAAAGAGTAACGGAACGCAAGGAAGGCAAGGGAAAGCAAGGGAAGGCAAGGGTAACGGAAGGAACGGCACGGTAAGTGGTAACAAGTCTAAGGCACGGCAACGCAGGGCTAGGCAATGCACGGCAAGGCAAGGAAAGGGTAACGCAGGGGAAGGCACGGTCAGGTGAGGCAAGGATAAGGCACGACAATGCAAGGCTAGGCAATGCACGGCAAGGCAAGGAAAGAGTAACGGAAGGAAAGGAAGGCAAGTCAAAGCCAGGAAAGGCAAGTGTAACAAAAGGCACGCCACGGCAAGGGGAAACAAGGCTAAGGCACGACAACGCACGGCTAGGCAATGCACGGCAAGGCAAGGAAAGGGTAACGCAAGGCAAGGCACAGTGAGGCTAGGCAAGGCTAATGCACGACAACGCAAGGCTAGGCAATGCACGACAATGCAAGGAAAGCTTAAAGCAAAGGAAGGCACGGTCAGGCGAGATAAGGCTATGGCACGACAACGCAAGGCTAGGCAATGCAGGGAAGGGAAGCAAAGAGTAACGGAAGGTAAGAAAGGCAAGGAAAAGCAAGGAAAGGCAAGGGTACCGGAAGGAATTGCACGGCAAGGGGAAACAAGGCTAAGGCACGGCAACGCAGGCTGGGCAATGCACGGCAAGGCAAGGAAAGGGTAACGCATGGGAAAGCACGTTCAGGCGAGGCAAGGCTAAGGCACGACAACGCAAGGCTAGGCAATGCACGGAAGGCATGCAAAGAGTAACGGAAGGTAAGGAAGGCAAGGGAAAGCAAAGAAAGGCAAGTGTAACGGAAGGAACTGCACGGCAAGGGGAAACAAGGCTAAGGCACGACAACGCACGGCTAGGCAATGCACGGCAAGGCAAGCAAAGGGTAACGCAAGGCAATTCACGGTGAGGCTAGACAATGCTAATGCACGAAAACGCAAGGCTAGGCAATGCACGACAATGCAAGGAAAGCTTAAAGCAAAGGAAGGCAAGGTCAGGAGAGATAAGGCAAAGGCACGACAACGCAAGGCTAGGCAATTCAGGGAAGGCAAGCAAAGAGTAACGGAAGGTAAGGAAGGCAAGGAAAAGCAAGGAAAGGCAAGGGTAACGGAAGGAACGGCACGGCAAGGGGGAACAAGTCTAAGGGACGACACCGAACGCTAGGCAATGAACGGCAAGGGAAGGAAAGGGTAACGCATGGGAAAGCACGGTCAGGCGAGGCAAGGCTAAGGCACGACAACGCAAGGCTAGGCAATGCACGGAAGGCAAGCAAAGAGTAACGGAAGGTAAGGAAGGCAAGGGAAAGCAAGGAAAGGCAAGTGTAACGGAAGGAACGGCACGGCAAGGGGAAACAAGGCTAAGGCACGACAACGCACGGTAGGCAATGCACGGCAAGGCAAGGAAAGGGTAACGCATGGGAAAGCACGGTCAGGCGAGGCAAGGCTAAGGCATGACAACGCAAGGCTAGGCAATGGACGGAAAGCAAGCAAAGAGTAACGGAACGCAAGGAAGGCAAGGGAAAGCAAGGCAAGTGTAACGGAAGGAACGGCACGGCAAGGGGAAACAAGGCTAAGGCACGACAACGCACGGCTAGGCAATGCACGGCAAGGCAAGCAAAGGGTAACGCAAGGAAAGGCACGGTGAGGCTAGGCAAGGCTAATGCACGAAAAGGCAAGGCTAGGCGATGCACGACAATGCAAGGAAAGCTTAAAGCAAAGGAAGGCAAGGTCAGGCGAGATAAGGTTAAGGAACGACAACGCAAGGCTAGGAAATTCAGGGAAGGCAAGCAAAGAGTAACGGAAGGTAAGCAAGGCAAGGAAAAGGAAGGAAAGGCCAGGGTAATGGAAGGAACGGCACGGCAAGGGGTAACAAGGCTAAGGCACGACAACGCAGGGCTAGGCAATGCACGACAATGCAAGGAAAGCTTAAAGCAAAGGAAGGCACGGTCAGGCGAGATAAGGCTAAGGCACGACAACGCAAGGCTAGGCAATGCACGGAAAGCAAGCAAAGAGTAACGCAAGGCAAGGCACGGTGAGGCTATTCAAGGCTAATGCACGACAACGCAAGGCTAGGCAATGCACGACAATGCAAGGAAAGCTTAAAGCAAAGGAAGGCACGGTCAGGCGAGATAAGGCTAAGGCACGACAACGCAAGGCTAGGCAATGCACGGAAAGCAAGCAAAGAGTAACGGAACGCAAGGAAGGCAAGGGAAAGCAAGGGAAGGCAAGGGTAACGGAAGGAACGGCACGGCAAGGGGTAACAAGGCTAAGGCACGACAACGCAGGGCTAGGCAATGCACGGCAAGGCAAGGAAAGAGTAACGGAAGGAAAGGAAGGCAAGGCAAAGTCAGGCAAGGCAAGTGTAACAAAAGGCACGCAACGGCAAGGGGAAACAAGCCTAAGGCACGACAACACACGGCTAGGAAATGCACGGCAAGGCAAGGAAAGGGTAACGCAAGGCAAGGCACGGTGAGGCTAGGCAAGGCTAATGCACGACAACGCAAGGCTAGGCAATGCACGACAATGCAAGGAAAGCTTAAAGCAAAGGAAGGCACGGTCAGGCGAGATAAGGCTAAGGCACGACAACGCAAGGCTAGGCAATGCACGGAAGGCAAGCAAAGAGTAACGGAAGGTAAGGAAGGCAAGGAAAAGCAAGGAAAGGCAAGGGTAACGGAAGGAACGGCACGGCAAGGGGGAACAAGTCTAAGGCACGACAACGCACGCTAGGCAATGCACGGCAAGGCAAGGAAAGGGTAACGGATGGGAAAGCACGGTCAGGCGAGGCAAGGCTAAGGCACGACAACGCAAGGCTAGGCAATGCACGGAAGGCAAGCAAAGAGTAACGGAAGGTAAGGAAGGCAAGGGAAAGCAAGGAAAGGCAAGGGTAACGGAAGGAACGGCACGGCAAGGGGAAACAAGGCTAAGGCACGACAACGCACGCTAGGCAATGCACGGCAAGGCAAGGAAAGGGTAACGGATGGGAAAGCACGGTCAGGCGAGGCAAGGCTAAGGCACGACAACGCAAGGCTAGGCAATGCACGGAAAGCAAGCAAAGAGTAACGGAACGCAAGGAAGGCAAGGGAAAGCAAGGGAAGGCAAGGGTAACGGAAGGAACGGCACGCCAATGGGTAAGAAGGCTAAGGCACGACAACGCAGGGTTAGGCAATGCACGGCAAGGGAAGGAAAGGGTAACGCAGGGGAAGGCACGGTCAGGTGAGTCAAGGATAAGGCACGACAATGCAAGGCTAGGCAATGCACGGCAAGGCAAGGAAAGAGTAACGGAAGGAAAGGAAGGCAAGGCAAAGCCAGGCAAGGCAAGTGTAACAAAAGGCACGCCACGGCAAGGGGAATCAAGTCTAAGGCACGACAACGCACGGCTAGGCAATGCACGGCAAGGCAAGGAAAGGGTAACGCAAGGCAAGGCACGGTGAGGCTAGGCAAGGCTAATGCACGACAACGCAAGGCTAGGCAATGCACGACAATGCAAGGAAAGCTTAAAGCAAAGGAAGGCACGGTCAGGCGAGATAAGGCTAAGGCACGACAACGCAAGGCTAGGCAATGCACGGAAAGCAAGCAAAGAGTAACGGAAGGTAAGGAATGCAAGGGAAAGCAAAGAAAGGCAAGTGTAACGGAAGGAACGGCACGGCAAGGGGAAACAAGGCTAAGGCACGACAACGCACGCTAGGCAAAGCACGGCAAGGCAAGGAAAGGGTAACGCATGGGAAAGCACGGTTAGGCGAGGCAAGCCTAAGGCATGACAACGCAAGGCTAGGCAATGCACGGAAAGCAAGCAAAGAGTAACGGAACGCAAGGAAGGCAAGGGAAAGCAAGGGAAGGCAAGGGTAACGGAAGGAACGGCACGGCAAGGGGTAACAAGGCTAAGGCACGACAACGCAGGGCTAGGCAATGCACGGCAAGGCAAGGAAAGAGTAACGGAAGGAAAGGAAGGCAAGGCAAAGCCAGGCAAGGCAAGTGTAACAAAAAGCACGCAACGGCAAGGGGAAACAAGGCTAAGGCACGACAACACACGGCTAGGAAATGCACGGCAAGGCAAGGAAAGGGTAACGCAAGGCAAGGCACGGTGAGGCTAGGCAAGGCTAATGCACGACAACGCAAGGCTAGGCAATGCACGACAATGCAAGTAAAGCTTAAAGCAAAGGAAGGCACGGTCAGGCGAGATAAGGCTAAGGCACGACAACGCAAGGCTAGGCAATGCAGGGAAGGCAAGCAAAGAGTAACGGAAGGTAAGGAAGGCAAGGGAAAGCAAGGAAAGGCAATGGTAACGGAAGGAACGGCACGGCAAGGGGAAACAAGGTTAAGGCACGACAACGCACGCTAGGCAATGCACGGCAAGGCAAGGAAAGGGTAACGCATGGGAAAGCACGGTCAGGCGAGGCAAGCCTAAGGCATGACAACGCAAGGCTAGGCAATGCACGGAAAGCAAGCAAAGAGTAACGGAACGCAAGGAAGGCAAGGGAAAGCAAGGGAAGGCAAGGGTAACGGAAGGAACGGCACGGCAAGGGGAAACAAGGCTAAGGCACGACAACGCAGGGCTAGGCAATGCACGGAAGGCAAGCAAAGAGTAACGGAAGGTAAGGAAGGCAAGGGAAAGCAAGGAAAGGCAAGTGTAACGGAAGGAACGGCACGGCAAGGGGAAACAAGGCTAAGGCACGACAACGCACGCTAGGCAATGCACGGCAAGGCAAGGAAAGGGTAACGCAGGGGAAGGCACGGTCAGGCGAGGCAAGCCTAAGGCATGACAACGCAAGGCTAGGCAATGCACGGAAAGCAAGCAAAGAGTAACGGAACGCAAGGAAGGCATGGGAAAGCAAGGGAAGGCAAGGGTAACGGAAGGAACGGCACGGCAAGGGGAAACAAGGCTAAGGCACGACAACGCACGCTAGGCAATGCACGGCAAGGCAAGGAAAGGGTAACGCAGGGGAAGGCACGGTCAGGTGAGGCAAGGAGAAGGCACGACAATGCAAGGCTAGGCAATGCACGGCAAGGCAAGGAAAGAGTAACGGAAGGAAAGGAAGGCAAGGCAAAGCCAGGAAAGGCAAGTGTAACAAAAGGCACGCCACGGCAAGGGGAATCAAGGCTAAGGCACGACAACGCACGGCTAGGCAATGCACGGCAAGGCAAGGAAAGGGTAACGCAAGGCAAGGCACGGTGAGGCTAGGCAAGGCTAATGCACGACAACGCAAGGCTAGGCAATGCACCACAATGCAAGGAAAGCTTAAAGCAAAGGAAGGCACGGTCAGGCGAGATAAGGCTAAGGCACGACAACGCAAGGCTACGCAATGCACGGAAGGCAAGCAAAGAGTAACGGAAGTTAAGGAAGGCAAGGGAAAGCAAGGAAAGGCAAGTGTAACGGAAGGAATGGCACGGCAAGGGGAAACAAGGCTAAGGCACGACAACGCACGCTAGGCAATGCACGGCAAGGCAAGGAAAGGGTAACGCATGGGAAAGCACGGTCAGGCGAGGCAAGCCTAAGGCATGACAACGCAAGGCTAGGCAATGCACGGAAAGCAAGCAAAGTGTAAAGGAACGCAAGGAAGGCAAGGGAAAGCAAGGGAAGGCAAGGGTAACCGAAGGAACGGCACGATAAGGGGTAACAAGGCTAAGGCACGGCAACGCAGGGCTAGGCAATGCACGGCAAGGCAAGGAAAGGGTAACGCAGGGGAAGGCACGGTCAGGTGAGGCAAGGATAAGGAACGCCAATGCAAGGCTAGGCAATGCACGGCAAGGCAAGGAAAGAGGAACGGAAGGAAAGGAAGGCAAGTCAAAGCCAGGAAAGGCAAGTGTAACAAAAGGCTCGCCACGGCAAGGGGAAACAAGGCTAAGGCACGACAACGCACGGCTAGGCAATGCACGGCAAGGCAAGGAAAGGGTAACGCAAGGCAAGGCACGGTGAGGCTAGGCAAGGCTAATGCACGACAACGCAAGGCTAGGCAATGCACGACATTGCAAGGAAAGCTTAAAGCAAAGGAAGGCACGGTCAGGCGAGACAAGGCTAAGGCACGACAACGCAAGGCTAGGCAATGCAGGGAAGGGAAGCAAAGAGGAACGGAAGGTAAGCAAGGCAAGGAAAAGCAAAGAAAGGCAAGGGTAACGGAAGGAATTGCACGGCAAGGGGAAACAAGGCTAAGGCACGGCAACGCAGGCTGGGCAATGCACGGCAAGGCAAGGAAAGGGTAACGCATGGGAAAGCACGTTCAGGCGAGGCAAGGCTAAGGCACGACAAAGCAAGGCTAGGCAATGCACGGAAGGCAAGCAAAGAGTAACGGAAGTTAAGGAAGGCAAGGGCAAGCAAAGAAAGGCAAGTGTAACGGAAGGAACTGCACGGCAAGGGGAAACAAGGCTAAGGCACGACAACGCACGGCTAGGCAATGCACGGCAAGGCAAGCAAAGGGTAACGCAAGGCAATGCACGGTGAGGCTAGACAAGGCTAATGCACGAAAACGCAAGGCTAGGCAATGCACGACAATGCAAGGAAAGCTTAAAGCAAAGGAAGGCAAGGTCAGGCGAGATAAGGCAAAGGCACGACAACGCAAGGCTAGGCAATTCAGGGAAGGCAAGCAAAGAGTAACGGAAGGTAAGGAAGGCAAGGAAAAGCAAGGAAAGGCAAGGGTAACGGAAGGAACGGCGCGGCAAGGGGGAACAAGTCTAAGGCACGACACCGAACGCTAGGCAATGAACGGCAAGGCAAGGAAAGGGTAACGCATGGGAAAGCACGGTCAGGCGAGGCAAGGATAAGGCACGACAATGCAAGGCTAGGCAATGCACGGCAAGGCAAGTAAAGAGTAACGGAAGGAAAGGAAGGCAAGGCAAAGCCAGGCAAGGCAAGTGTAACAAAAGGCACGCCACGGCAAGGGGAATCAAGGCTAAGGCACGAAAACGCACGGCTAGGCAATGCACGGCATGGCAAGGAAAGGGTAACGCAAGGCAAGGCACGGTGAGGCTAGGCAAGGCTAATGCACGACAACGCAATGCTAGGCAATGCACGACAATGCAAGGAAAGCTTAAAGCAAAGGAAGGCACGGTCAGGCGAGATAAGGCTAAGGCACGACAACGCAAGGCTAGGCAATGCACGGAAGGCAAGCAAAGAGTAACGGAAGGTAAGGAAGGCAAGGGAAAGAAAAGAAAGGCAAGTGTAACGGAAGGAACGACACGGCAAGGGGAAACAAGGCTAAGGCACGACAACGCACGCTAGGCAATGCACGGCAAGGCAAGGAAAGGGTAACGCATGGGAAAGCACGGTCAGGCGAGGCAAGGCTACGGAAAGCCAACGCAAGGCTAGGCAATGCACGGAAAGAAAGCAACGAGTAACGGAATGCAAGGAAGGAAAGGGAAAGCAAGGAAAGGCAAGTGTAACGGAAGGAACGGCACGGCAAGGGGAAACAAGGCTAAGGCACGACAACGCACGCTAGGCAATGCACGGCAAGGCAAGGAAAGGGTAACGCAGGGGAAGGCACGGTCAGGCGAGGCAAGCCTAAGGCATGACAACGCAAGGCTAGGCAATGCACGGAAAGCAAGCAAAGAGTAACGGAACGCAAGGAAGGCATGGGAAAGCAAGGGAAGGCAAGGGTAACGGAAGGAACGGCACGGCAAGGGGAAACAAGGCTAAGGCACGACAACGCACGCTAGGCAATGCACGGCAAGGCAAGGAAAGGGTAACGCAGGGGAAGGCACGGTCAGGTGAGGCAAGGAGAAGGCACGACAATGCAAGGCTAGGCAATGCACGGCAAGGCAAGGAAAGAGTAACGGAAGGAAAGGAAGGCAAGGCAAAGCCAGGAAAGGCAAGTGTAACAAAAGGCACGCCACGGCAAGGGGAATCAAGGCTAAGGCACGACAACGCACGGCTAGGCAATGCACGGCAAGGCAAGGAAAGGGTAACGCAAGGCAAGGCACGGTGAGGCTAGGCAAGGCTAATGCACGACAACGCAAGGCTAGGCAATGCACCACAATGCAAGGAAAGCTTAAAGCAAAGGAAGGCACGGTCAGGCGAGATAAGGCTAAGGCACGACAACGCAAGGCTACGCAATGCACGGAAGGCAAGCAAAGAGTAACGGAAGTTAAGGAAGGCAAGGGAAAGCAAGGAAAGGCAAGTGTAACGGAAGGAATGGCACGGCAAGGGGAAACAAGGCTAAGGCACGACAACGCACGCTAGGCAATGCACGGCAAGGCAAGGAAAGGGTAACGCATGGGAAAGCACGGTCAGGCGAGGCAAGCCTAAGGCATGACAACGCAAGGCTAGGCAATGCACGGAAAGCAAGCAAAGTGTAAAGGAACGCAAGGAAGGCAAGGGAAAGCAAGGGAAGGCAAGGGTAACCGAAGGAACGGCACGATAAGGGGTAACAAGGCTAAGGCACGGCAACGCAGGGCTAGGCAATGCACGGCAAGGCAAGGAAAGGGTAACGCAGGGGAAGGCACGGTCAGGTGAGGCAAGGATAAGGAACGCCAATGCAAGGCTAGGCAATGCACGGCAAGGCAAGGAAAGAGGAACGGAAGGAAAGGAAGGCAAGTCAAAGCCAGGAAAGGCAAGTGTAACAAAAGGCTCGCCACGGCAAGGGGAAACAAGGCTAAGGCACGACAACGCACGGCTAGGCAATGCACGGCAAGGCAAGGAAAGGGTAACGCAAGGCAAGGCACGGTGAGGCTAGGCAAGGCTAATGCACGACAACGCAAGGCTAGGCAATGCACGACATTGCAAGGAAAGCTTAAAGCAAAGGAAGGCACGGTCAGGCGAGACAAGGCTAAGGCACGACAACGCAAGGCTAGGCAATGCAGGGAAGGGAAGCAAAGAGGAACGGAAGGTAAGCAAGGCAAGGAAAAGCAAAGAAAGGCAAGGGTAACGGAAGGAATTGCACGGCAAGGGGAAACAAGGCTAAGGCACGGCAACGCAGGCTGGGCAATGCACGGCAAGGCAAGGAAAGGGTAACGCATGGGAAAGCACGTTCAGGCGAGGCAAGGCTAAGGCACGACAAAGCAAGGCTAGGCAATGCACGGAAGGCAAGCAAAGAGTAACGGAAGTTAAGGAAGGCAAGGGCAAGCAAAGAAAGGCAAGTGTAACGGAAGGAACTGCACGGCAAGGGGAAACAAGGCTAAGGCACGACAACGCACGGCTAGGCAATGCACGGCAAGGCAAGCAAAGGGTAACGCAAGGCAATGCACGGTGAGGCTAGACAAGGCTAATGCACGAAAACGCAAGGCTAGGCAATGCACGACAATGCAAGGAAAGCTTAAAGCAAAGGAAGGCAAGGTCAGGCGAGATAAGGCAAAGGCACGACAACGCAAGGCTAGGCAATTCAGGGAAGGCAAGCAAAGAGTAACGGAAGGTAAGGAAGGCAAGGAAAAGCAAGGAAAGGCAAGGGTAACGGAAGGAACGGCGCGGCAAGGGGGAACAAGTCTAAGGCACGACACCGAACGCTAGGCAATGAACGGCAAGGCAAGGAAAGGGTAACGCATGGGAAAGCACGGTCAGGCGAGGCAAGGCTAAGGCACGACAACGCAAGGCTAGGCAATGCACGGAAGGCAAGCAAAGAGTAACGGAAGGTAAGGAAGGCAAGGGAAAGCAAGGAAAGGCAAGTGTAACGGAAGGAACGGCACGGCAAGGGGAAACAAGGCTAAGGCACGACAACGTACGCTAGGCAAAGCACGGCAAGGCAAGGAAAGGGTAACGCATGGGAAAGCACGGTCAGGCGAGGCAAGGCTAAGGCATGACAACGCAAGGCTAGGCAATGCACGGAAAGCAAGCAAAGAGTAACGGAACGCAAGGAAGGCAAGGGAAAGCAAGGGAAGGCAAGGGTAACGGAAGGAACGGCACGCCAAGGGGTAAGAAGGCTAAGGCACGACAACGCAGGGCTAGGCAATGCACGGCAAGGCAAGGAAAGGGTAACGCAGGGAAAGGCACGGTCAGGTGAGGCAAGGATAAGGCACGACAATGCAAGGCTAGGCAATGCACGGCAAGGCAAGTAAAGAGTAACGGAAGGAAAGGAAGGCAAGGCAAAGCCAGGCAAGGCAAGTGTAACAAAAGGCACGCCACGGCAAGGGGAATCAAGGCTAAGGCACGAAAACGCACGGCTAGGCAATGCACGGCATGGCAAGGAAAGGGTAACGCAAGGCAAGGCACGGTGAGGCTAGGCAAGGCTAATGCACGACAACGCAAGGCTAGGCAATGCACGACAATGCAAGGAAAGCTTAAAGCAAAGGAAGGCACGGTCAGGCGAGATAAGGCTAAGGCACGACAACGCAAGGCTAGGCAATGCACGGAAGGCAAGCAAAGAGTAACGGAAGGTAAGGAAGGCAAGGGAAAGCAAAGAAAGGCAAGTGTAACGGAAGGAACGGCACGGCAAGGGGAAACAAGGCTAAGGCACGACAACGCACGCTAGGCAAAGCACGGCAAGGCAAGGAAAGGGTAACGCATGGGAAAGCACGGTTAGGCGAGGCAAGCCTAAGGCATGACAACGCAAGGCTAGGCAATGCACGGAAAGCAAGCAAAGAGTAACGGAACGCAAGGAAGGCAAGGGAAAGCAAGGGAAGGCAAGGGTAACGGAAGGAACGGCACGGCAAGGGGTAACAAGGCTAAGGCACGACAACGCAGGGCTAGGCAATGCACGGCAAGGCAAGGAAAGAGTAACGGAAGGAAAGGAAGGCAAGGCAAAGCCAGGCAAGGCAAGTGTAACAAAAAGCACGCAACGGCAAGGGGAAACAAGGCTAAGGCACGACAACACACGGCTAGGAAATGCACGGCAAGGCAAGGAAAGGGTAACGCAAGGCAAGGCACGGTGAGGCTAGGCAAGGCTAATGCACGACAACGCAAGGCTAGGCAATGCACGACAATGCAAGTAAAGCTTAAAGCAAAGGAAGGCACGGTCAGGCGAGGTAAGGCTAAGGCACGACAACGCAAGGCTAGGCAATGCAGGGAAGGCAAGCAAAGAGTAACGGAAGGTAAGGAAGGCAAGGGAAAGCAAGGAAAGGCAATGGTAACGGAAGGAACGGCACGGCAAGGGGAAACAAGGTTAAGGCACGACAACGCACGCTAGGCAATGCACGGCAAGGCAAGGAAAGGGTAACGCATGGGAAAGCACGGTCAGGCGAGGCAAGCCTAAGGCATGACAACGCAAGGCTAGGCAATGCACGGAAAGCAAGCAAAGAGTAACGGAACGCAAGGAAGGCAAGGGAAAGCAAGGGAAGGCAAGGGTAACGGAAGGAACGGCACGGCAAGGGGAAACAAGGCTAAGGCACGACAACGCAGGGCTAGGCAATGCACGGAAGGCAAGCAAAGAGTAACGGAAGGTAAGGAAGGCAAGGGAAAGCAAGGAAAGGCAAGTGTAACGGAAGGAACGGCACGGCAAGGGGAAACAAGGCTAAGGCACGACAACGCACGCTAGGCAATGCACGGCAAGGCAAGGAAAGGGTAACGCAGGGGAAGGCACGGTCAGGCGAGGCAAGCCTAAGGCATGACAACGCAAGGCTAGGCAATGCACGGAAAGCAAGCAAAGAGTAACGGAACGCAAGGAAGGCATGGGAAAGCAAGGGAAGGCAAGGGTAACGGAAGGAACGGCACGGCAAGGGGAAACAAGGCTAAGGCACGACAACGCACGCTAGGCAATGCACGGCAAGGCAAGGAAAGGGTAACGCAGGGGAAGGCACGGTCAGGTGAGGCAAGGAGAAGGCACGACAATGCAAGGCTAGGCAATGCACGGCAAGGCAAGGAAAGAGTAACGGAAGGAAAGGAAGGCAAGGCAAAGCCAGGAAAGGCAAGTGTAACAAAAGGCACGCCACGGCAAGGGGAATCAAGGCTAAGGCACGACAACGCACGGCTAGGCAATGCACGGCAAGGCAAGGAAAGGGTAACGCAAGGCAAGGCACGGTGAGGCTAGGCAAGGCTAATGCACGACAACGCAAGGCTAGGCAATGCACCACAATGCAAGGAAAGCTTAAAGCAAAGGAAGGCACGGTCAGGCGAGATAAGGCTAAGGCACGACAACGCAAGGCTACGCAATGCACGGAAGGCAAGCAAAGAGTAACGGAAGTTAAGGAAGGCAAGGGAAAGCAAGGAAAGGCAAGTGTAACGGAAGGAATGGCACGGCAAGGGGAAACAAGGCTAAGGCACGACAACGCACGCTAGGCAATGCACGGCAAGGCAAGGAAAGGGTAACGCAGGGGAAGGCACGGTCAGGTGAGGCAAGGAGAAGGCACGACAATGCAAGGCTAGGCAATGCACGGCAAGGCAAGGAAAGAGTAACGGAAGGAAAGGAAGGCAAGGCAAAGCCAGGAAAGGCAAGTGTAACAAAAGGCACGCCACGGCAAGGGGAATCAAGGCTAAGGCACGACAACGCACGGCTAGGCAATGCACGGCAAGGCAAGGAAAGGGTAACGCAAGGCAAGGCACGGTGAGGCTAGGCAAGGCTAATGCACGACAACGCAAGGCTAGGCAATGCACCACAATGCAAGGAAAGCTTAAAGCAAAGGAAGGCACGGTCAGGCGAGATAAGGCTAAGGCACGACAACGCAAGGCTACGCAATGCACGGAAGGCAAGCAAAGAGTAACGGAAGTTAAGGAAGGCAAGGGAAAGCAAGGAAAGGCAAGTGTAACGGAAGGAATGGCACGGCAAGGGGAAACAAGGCTAAGGCACGACAACGCACGCTAGGCAATGCACGGCAAGGCAAGGAAAGGGTAACGCATGGGAAAGCACGGTCAGGCGAGGCAAGCCTAAGGCATGACAACGCAAGGCTAGGCAATGCACGGAAAGCAAGCAAAGTGTAAAGGAACGCAAGGAAGGCAAGGGAAAGCAAGGGAAGGCAAGGGTAACCGAAGGAACGGCACGATAAGGGGTAACAAGGCTAAGGCACGGCAACGCAGGGCTAGGCAATGCACGGCAAGGCAAGGAAAGGGTAACGCAGGGGAAGGCACGGTCAGGTGAGGCAAGGATAAGGAACGCCAATGCAAGGCTAGGCAATGCACGGCAAGGCAAGGAAAGAGGAACGGAAGGAAAGGAAGGCAAGTCAAAGCCAGGAAAGGCAAGTGTAACAAAAGGCTCGCCACGGCAAGGGGAAACAAGGCTAAGGCACGACAACGCACGGCTAGGCAATGCACGGCAAGGCAAGGAAAGGGTAACGCAAGGCAAGGCACGGTGAGGCTAGGCAAGGCTAATGCACGACAACGCAAGGCTAGGCAATGCACGACATTGCAAGGAAAGCTTAAAGCAAAGGAAGGCACGGTCAGGCGAGACAAGGCTAAGGCACGACAACGCAAGGCTAGGCAATGCAGGGAAGGGAAGCAAAGAGGAACGGAAGGTAAGCAAGGCAAGGAAAAGCAAAGAAAGGCAAGGGTAACGGAAGGAATTGCACGGCAAGGGGAAACAAGGCTAAGGCACGGCAACGCAGGCTGGGCAATGCACGGCAAGGCAAGGAAAGGGTAACGCATGGGAAAGCACGTTCAGGCGAGGCAAGGCTAAGGCACGACAAAGCAAGGCTAGGCAATGCACGGAAGGCAAGCAAAGAGTAACGGAAGTTAAGGAAGGCAAGGGCAAGCAAAGAAAGGCAAGTGTAACGGAAGGAACTGCACGGCAAGGGGAAACAAGGCTAAGGCACGACAACGCACGGCTAGGCAATGCACGGCAAGGCAAGCAAAGGGTAACGCAAGGCAATGCACGGTGAGGCTAGACAAGGCTAATGCACGAAAACGCAAGGCTAGGCAATGCACGACAATGCAAGGAAAGCTTAAAGCAAAGGAAGGCAAGGTCAGGCGAGATAAGGCAAAGGCACGACAACGCAAGGCTAGGCAATTCAGGGAAGGCAAGCAAAGAGTAACGGAAGGTAAGGAAGGCAAGGAAAAGCAAGGAAAGGCAAGGGTAACGGAAGGAACGGCGCGGCAAGGGGGAACAAGTCTAAGGCACGACACCGAACGCTAGGCAATGAACGGCAAGGCAAGGAAAGGGTAACGCATGGGAAAGCACGGTCAGGCGAGGCAAGGATAAGGCACGACAATGCAAGGCTAGGCAATGCACGGCAAGGCAAGTAAAGAGTAACGGAAGGAAAGGAAGGCAAGGCAAAGCCAGGCAAGGCAAGTGTAACAAAAGGCACGCCACGGCAAGGGGAATCAAGGCTAAGGCACGAAAACGCACGGCTAGGCAATGCACGGCATGGCAAGGAAAGGGTAACGCAAGGCAAGGCACGGTGAGGCTAGGCAAGGCTAATGCACGACAACGCAATGCTAGGCAATGCACGACAATGCAAGGAAAGCTTAAAGCAAAGGAAGGCACGGTCAGGCGAGATAAGGCTAAGGCACGACAACGCAAGGCTAGGCAATGCACGGAAGGCAAGCAAAGAGTAACGGAAGGTAAGGAAGGCAAGGGAAAGCAAAGAAAGGCAAGTGTAACGGAAGGAACGACACGGCAAGGGGAAACAAGGCTAAGGCACGACAACGCACGCTAGGCAATGCACGGCAAGGCAAGGAAAGGGTAACGCATGGGAAAGCACGGTCAGGCGAGGCAAGGCTACGGAAAGCCAACGCAAGGCTAGGCAATGCACGGAAAGAAAGCAACGAGTAACGGAATGCAAGGAAGGAAAGGGAAAGCAAGGAAAGGCAAGTGTAACGGAAGGAACGGCACGGCAAGGGGAAACAAGGCTAAGGCACGACAACGCACGCTAGGCAATGCACGGCAAGGCAAGGAAAGGGTAACGCAGGGGAAGGCACGGTCAGGTGAGGCAAGGAGAAGGCACGACAATGCAAGGCTAGGCAATGCACGGCAAGGCAAGGAAAGAGTAACGGAAGGAAAGGAAGGCAAGGCAAAGCCAGGAAAGGCAAGTGTAACAAAAGGCACGCCACGGCAAGGGGAATCAAGGCTAAGGCACGACAACGCACAGCTAGGCAATGCACGGCAAGGCAAGGAAAGGGTAACGCAAGGCAAGGCACGTGAGGCTAGGCAAGGCTAATGCACGACAACGCAAGGCTAGGCAATGCACCACAATGCAAGGAAAGCTTAAAGCAAAGGAAGGCACGGTCAGGCGAGATAAGGCTAAGGCACGACAACGCAAGGCTAGGCAATGCACGGAAGGCAAGCAAAGAGTAACGGAAGGTAAGGAAGGCAAGGGAAAGCAAAGAAAGGCAAGTGTAACGGAAGGAACGGCACGGCAAGGGGAAACAAGGCTAAGGCACGACAACGCACGCTAGGCAAAGCACGGCAAGGCAAGGAAAGGGTAACGCATGGGAAAGCACGGTTAGGCGAGGCAAGCCTAAGGCATGACAACGCAAGGCTAGGCAATGCACGGAAAGCAAGCAAAGAGTAACGGAACGCAAGGAAGGCAAGGGAAAGCAAGGGAAGGCAAGGGTAACGGAAGGAACGGCACGGCAAGGGGTAACAAGGCTAAGGCACGACAACGCAGGGCTAGGCAATGCACGGCAAGGCAAGGAAAGAGTAACGGAAGGAAAGGAAGGCAAGGCAAAGCCAGGCAAGGCAAGTGTAACAAAAAGCACGCAACGGCAAGGGGAAACAAGGCTAAGGCACGACAACACACGGCTAGGAAATGCACGGCAAGGCAAGGAAAGGGTAACGCAAGGCAAGGCACGGTGAGGCTAGGCAAGGCTAATGCACGACAACGCAAGGCTAGGCAATGCACGACAATGCAAGTAAAGCTTAAAGCAAAGGAAGGCACGGTCAGGCGAGGTAAGGCTAAGGCACGACAACGCAAGGCTAGGCAATGCAGGGAAGGCAAGCAAAGAGTAACGGAAGGTAAGGAAGGCAAGGGAAAGCAAGGAAAGGCAATGGTAACGGAAGGAACGGCACGGCAAGGGGAAACAAGGTTAAGGCACGACAACGCACGCTAGGCAATGCACGGCAAGGCAAGGAAAGGGTAACGCATGGGAAAGCACGGTCAGGCGAGGCAAGCCTAAGGCATGACAACGCAAGGCTAGGCAATGCACGGAAAGCAAGCAAAGAGTAACGGAACGCAAGGAAGGCAAGGGAAAGCAAGGGAAGGCAAGGGTAACGGAAGGAACGGCACGGCAAGGGGAAACAAGGCTAAGGCACGACAACGCAGGGCTAGGCAATGCACGGAAGGCAAGCAAAGAGTAACGGAAGGTAAGGAAGGCAAGGGAAAGCAAGGAAAGGCAAGTGTAACGGAAGGAACGGCACGGCAAGGGGAAACAAGGCTAAGGCACGACAACGCACGCTAGGCAATGCACGGCAAGGCAAGGAAAGGGTAACGCAGGGGAAGGCACGGTCAGGCGAGGCAAGCCTAAGGCATGACAACGCAAGGCTAGGCAATGCACGGAAAGCAAGCAAAGAGTAACGGAACGCAAGGAAGGCATGGGAAAGCAAGGGAAGGCAAGGGTAACGGAAGGAACGGCACGGCAAGGGGAAACAAGGCTAAGGCACGACAACGCACGCTAGGCAATGCACGGCAAGGCAAGGAAAGGGTAACGCAGGGGAAGGCACGGTCAGGTGAGGCAAGGAGAAGGCACGACAATGCAAGGCTAGGCAATGCACGGCAAGGCAAGGAAAGAGTAACGGAAGGAAAGGAAGGCAAGGCAAAGCCAGGAAAGGCAAGTGTAACAAAAGGCACGCCACGGCAAGGGGAATCAAGGCTAAGGCACGACAACGCACGGCTAGGCAATGCACGGCAAGGCAAGGAAAGGGTAACGCAAGGCAAGGCACGGTGAGGCTAGGCAAGGCTAATGCACGACAACGCAAGGCTAGGCAATGCACCACAATGCAAGGAAAGCTTAAAGCAAAGGAAGGCACGGTCAGGCGAGATAAGGCTAAGGCACGACAACGCAAGGCTACGCAATGCACGGAAGGCAAGCAAAGAGTAACGGAAGTTAAGGAAGGCAAGGGAAAGCAAGGAAAGGCAAGTGTAACGGAAGGAATGGCACGGCAAGGGGAAACAAGGCTAAGGCACGACAACGCACGCTAGGCAATGCACGGCAAGGCAAGGAAAGGGTAACGCAGGGGAAGGCACGGTCAGGTGAGGCAAGGAGAAGGCACGACAATGCAAGGCTAGGCAATGCACGGCAAGGCAAGGAAAGAGTAACGGAAGGAAAGGAAGGCAAGGCAAAGCCAGGAAAGGCAAGTGTAACAAAAGGCACGCCACGGCAAGGGGAATCAAGGCTAAGGCACGACAACGCACGGCTAGGCAATGCACGGCAAGGCAAGGAAAGGGTAACGCAAGGCAAGGCACGGTGAGGCTAGGCAAGGCTAATGCACGACAACGCAAGGCTAGGCAATGCACCACAATGCAAGGAAAGCTTAAAGCAAAGGAAGGCACGGTCAGGCGAGATAAGGCTAAGGCACGACAACGCAAGGCTACGCAATGCACGGAAGGCAAGCAAAGAGTAACGGAAGTTAAGGAAGGCAAGGGAAAGCAAGGAAAGGCAAGTGTAAGGGAAGGAACGGCACGGCAAGGGGAAACAAGGCTAAGGCACGACAACGCACGGCTAGGCAATGCACGGCAAGGCAAGGAAAGGGTAACGCATGGGAAAGCACGGTCAGGCGAGGCAAGCCTAAGGCATGACAACGCAAGGCTAGGCAATGCACGGAAAGCAAGCAAAGTGTAAAGGAACGCAAGGAAGGCAAGGGAAAGCAAGGGAAGGCAAGGGTAACCGAAGGAACGGCACGATAAGGGGTAACAAGGCTAAGGCACGGCAACGCAGGGCTAGGCAATGCACGGCAAGGCAAGGAAAGGGTAACGCAGGGGAAGGCACGGTCAGGTGAGGCAAGGATAAGGAACGCCAATGCAAGGCTAGGCAATGCACGGCAAGGCAAGGAAAGAGGAACGGAAGGAAAGGAAGGCAAGTCAAAGCCAGGAAAGGCAAGTGTAACAAAAGGCTCGCCACGGCAAGGGGAAACAAGGCTAAGGCACGACAACGCACGGCTAGGCAATGCACGGCAAGGCAAGGAAAGGGTAACGCAAGGCAAGGCACGGTGAGGCTAGGCAAGGCTAATGCACGACAACGCAAGGCTAGGCAATGCACGACATTGCAAGGAAAGCTTAAAGCAAAGGAAGGCACGGTCAGGCGAGACAAGGCTAAGGCACGACAACGCAAGGCTAGGCAATGCAGGGAAGGGAAGCAAAGAGGAACGGAAGGTAAGCAAGGCAAGGAAAAGCAAAGAAAGGCAAGGGTAACGGAAGGAATTGCACGGCAAGGGGAAACAAGGCTAAGGCACGGCAACGCAGGCTGGGCAATGCACGGCAAGGCAAGGAAAGGGTAACGCATGGGAAAGCACGTTCAGGCGAGGCAAGGCTAAGGCACGACAAAGCAAGGCTAGGCAATGCACGGAAGGCAAGCAAAGAGTAACGGAAGTTAAGGAAGGCAAGGGCAAGCAAAGAAAGGCAAGTGTAACGGAAGGAACTGCACGGCAAGGGGAAACAAGGCTAAGGCACGACAACGCACGGCTAGGCAATGCACGGCAAGGCAAGCAAAGGGTAACGCAAGGCAATGCACGGTGAGGCTAGACAAGGCTAATGCACGAAAACGCAAGGCTAGGCAATGCACGACAATGCAAGGAAAGCTTAAAGCAAAGGAAGGCAAGGTCAGGCGAGATAAGGCAAAGGCACGACAACGCAAGGCTAGGCAATTCAGGGAAGGCAAGCAAAGAGTAACGGAAGGTAAGGAAGGCAAGGAAAAGCAAGGAAAGGCAAGGGTAACGGAAGGAACGGCGCGGCAAGGGGGAACAAGTCTAAGGCACGACACCGAACGCTAGGCAATGAACGGCAAGGCAAGGAAAGGGTAACGCATGGGAAAGCACGGTCAGGCGAGGCAAGGATAAGGCACGACAATGCAAGGCTAGGCAATGCACGGCAAGGCAAGTAAAGAGTAACGGAAGGAAAGGAAGGCAAGGCAAAGCCAGGCAAGGCAAGTGTAACAAAAGGCACGCCACGGCAAGGGGAATCAAGGCTAAGGCACGAAAACGCACGGCTAGGCAATGCACGGCATGGCAAGGAAAGGGTAACGCAAGGCAAGGCACGGTGAGGCTAGGCAAGGCTAATGCACGACAACGCAATGCTAGGCAATGCACGACAATGCAAGGAAAGCTTAAAGCAAAGGAAGGCACGGTCAGGCGAGATAAGGCTAAGGCACGACAACGCAAGGCTAGGCAATGCACGGAAGGCAAGCAAAGAGTAACGGAAGGTAAGGAAGGCAAGGGAAAGCAAAGAAAGGCAAGTGTAACGGAAGGAACGACACGGCAAGGGGAAACAAGGCTAAGGCACGACAACGCACGCTAGGCAATGCACGGCAAGGCAAGGAAAGGGTAACGCATGGGAAAGCACGGTCAGGCGAGGCAAGGCTACGGAAAGCCAACGCAAGGCTAGGCAATGCACGGAAAGAAAGCAACGAGTAACGGAATGCAAGGAAGGAAAGGGAAAGCAAGGAAAGGCAAGTGTAACGGAAGGAACGGCACGGCAAGGGGAAACAAGGCTAAGGCACGACAACGCACGCTAGGCAATGCACGGCAAGGCAAGGAAAGGGTAACGCAGGGGAAGGCACGGTCAGGTGAGGCAAGGAGAAGGCACGACAATGCAAGGCTAGGCAATGCACGGCAAGGCAAGGAAAGAGTAACGGAAGGAAAGGAAGGCAAGGCAAAGCCAGGAAAGGCAAGTGTAACAAAAGGCACGCCACGGCAAGGGGAATCAAGGCTAAGGCACGACAACGCACGGCTAGGCAATGCACGGCAAGGCAAGGAAAGGGTAACGCAAGGCAAGGCACGGTGAGGCTAGGCAAGGCTAATGCACGACAACGCAAGGCTAGGCAATGCACCACAATGCAAGGAAAGCTTAAAGCAAAGGAAGGCACGGTCAGGCGAGACAAGGCTAAGGCACGACAACGCAAGGCTACGCAATGCACGGAAGGCAAGCAAAGAGTAACGGAAGTTAAGGAAGGCAAGGGAAAGCAAGGAAAGGCAAGTGTAACGGAAGGAATGGCACGGCAAGGGGAAACAAGGCTAAGGCACGACAACGCACGCTAGGCAATGCACGGCAAGGCAAGGAAAGGGTAACGCATGGGAAAGCACGGTCAGGCGAGGCAAGCCTAAGGCATGACAACGCAAGGCTAGGCAATGCACGGAAAGCAAGCAAAGTGTAAAGGAACGCAAGGAAGGCAAGGGAAAGCAAGGGAAGGCAAGGGTAACCGAAGGAACGGCACGATAAGGGGTAACAAGGCTAAGGCACGGCAACGCAGGGCTAGGCAATGCACGGCAAGGCAAGGAAAGGGTAACGCAGGGGAAGGCACGGTCAGGTGAGGCAAGGATAAGGAACGCCAATGCAAGGCTAGGCAATGCACGGCAAGGCAAGGAAAGAGGAACGGAAGGAAAGGAAGGCAAGTCAAAGCCAGGAAAGGCAAGTGTAACAAAAGGCTCGCCACGGCAAGGGGAAACAAGGCTAAGGCACGACAACGCACGGCTAGGCAATGCACGGCAAGGCAAGGAAAGGGTAACGCAAGGCAAGGCACGGTGAGGCTAGGCAAGGCTAATGCACGACAACGCAAGGCTAGGCAATGCACGACATTGCAAGGAAAGCTTAAAGCAAAGGAAGGCACGGTCAGGCGAGACAAGGCTAAGGCACGACAACGCAAGGCTAGGCAATGCAGGGAAGGGAAGCAAAGAGGAACGGAAGGTAAGCAAGGCAAGGAAAAGCAAAGAAAGGCAAGGGTAACGGAAGGAATTGCACGGCAAGGGGAAACAAGGCTAAGGCACGGCAACGCAGGCTGGGCAATGCACGGCAAGGCAAGGAAAGGGTAACGCATGGGAAAGCACGTTCAGGCGAGGCAAGGCTAAGGCACGACAAAGCAAGGCTAGGCAATGCACGGAAGGCAAGCAAAGAGTAACGGAAGTTAAGGAACGCAAGGGCAAGCAAAGAAAGGCAAGTGTAACGGAAGGAACTGCACGGCAAGGGGAAACAAGGCTAAGGCACGACAACGCACGGCTAGGCAATGCACGGCAAGGCAAGCAAAGGGTAACGCAAGGCAATGCACGGTGAGGCTAGACAAGGCTAATGCACGAAAACGCAAGGCTAGGCAATGCACGACAATGCAAGGAAAGCTTAAAGCAAAGGAAGGCAAGGTCAGGCGAGATAAGGCAAAGGCACGACAACGCAAGGCTAGGCAATACAGGGAAGGCAAGCAAAGAGTAACGGAAGGTAAGGAAGGCAAGGAAAAGCAAGGAAAGGCAAGGGTAACGGAAGGAACGGCGCGGCAAGGGGGAACAAGTCTAAGGCACGACACCGAACGCTAGGCAATGAACGGCAAGGCAAGGAAAGGGTAACGCATGGGAAAGCACGGTCAGGCGAGGCAAGGCTAAGGCACGACAACGCAAGGCTAGGCAATGCACGGAAGGCAAGCAAAGAGTAACGGAAGGTAAGGAAGGCAAGGGAAAGCAAGGAAAGGCAAGTGTAACGGAAGGAACGGCACGGCAAGGGGAAACAAGGCTAAGGCACGACAACGTACGCTAGGCAAAGCACGGCAAGGCAAGGAAAGGGTAACGCATGGGAAAGCACGGTCAGGCGAGGCAAGGCTACGGAAAGCCAACGCAAGGCTAGGCAATGCACGGAAAGAAAGCAACGAGTAACGGAATGCAAGGAAGGAAAGGGAAAGCAAGGAAAAGCAAGTGTAACGGAAGGAACGGCACGGCAAGGGGAAACAAGGCTAAGGCACGACAACGCACGCTAGGCAATGCACGGCAAGGCAAGGAAAGGGTAACGCAGGGGAAGGCACGGTCAGGCGAGGCAAGCCTAAGGCATGACAACGCAAGGCTAGGCAATGCACGGAAAGCAAGCAAAGAGTAACGGAACGCAAGGAAGGCATGGGAAAGCAAGGGAAGGCAAGGGTAACGGAAGGAACGGCACGGCAAGGGGAAACAAGGCTAAGGCACGACAACGCACGCTAGGCAATGCACGGCAAGGCAAGGAAAGGGTAACGCAGGGGAAGGCACGGTCAGGTGAGGCAAGGAGAAGGCACGACAATGCAAGGCTAGGCAATGCACGGCAAGGCAAGGAAAGAGTAACGGAAGGAAAGGAAGGCAAGGCAAAGCCAGGAAAGGCAAGTGTAACAAAAGGCACGCCACGGCAAGGGGAATCAAGGCTAAGGCACGATAACGCACGGCTAGGCAATGCACGGCAAGGCAAGGAAAGGGTAACGCAAGGCAAGGCACGGTGAGGCTACGCAAGGCTAATGCACGACAACGCAAGGCTAGGCAATGCACCACAATGCAAGGAAAGCTTAAAGCAAAGGAAGGCACGGTCAGGCGAGATAAGGCTAAGGCACGACAACGCAAGGCTACGCAATGCACGGAAGGCAAGCAAAGAGTAACGGAAGTTAAGGAAGGCAAGGGAAAGCAAGGAAAGGCAAGTGTAACGGAAGGAATGGCACGGCAAGGGGAAACAAGGCTAAGGCACGACAACGCACGCTAGGCAATGCACGGCAAGGCAAGGAAAGGGTAACGCATGGGAAAGCACGGTCAGGCGAGGCAAGCCTAAGGCATGACAACGCAAGGCTAGGCAATGCACGGAAAGCAAGCAAAGTGTAAAGGAACGCAAGGAAGGCAAGGGAAAGCAAGGGAAGGCAAGGGTAACCGAAGGAACGGCACGATAAGGGGTAACAAGGCTAAGGCACGGCAACGCAGGGCTAGGCAATGCACGGCAAGGCAAGGAAAGGGTAACGCAGGGGAAGGCACGGTCAGGTGAGGCAAGGATAAGGAACGCCAATGCAAGGCTAGGCAATGCACGGCAAGGCAAGGAAAGAGGAACGGAAGGAAAGGAAGGCAAGTCAAAGCCAGGAAAGGCAAGTGTAACAAAAGGCTCGCCACGGCAAGGGGAAACAAGGCTAAGGCACGACAACGCACGGCTAGGCAATGCACGGCAAGGCAAGGAAAGGGTAACGCAAGGCAAGGCACGGTGAGGCTAGGCAAGGCTAATGCACGACAACGCAAGGCTAGGCAATGCACGACATTGCAAGGAAAGCTTAAAGCAAAGGAAGGCACGGTCAGGCGAGACAAGGCTAAGGCACGACAACGCAAGGCTAGGCAATGCAGGGAAGGGAAGCAAAGAGGAACGGAAGGTAAGCAAGGCAAGGAAAAGCAAAGAAAGGCAAGGGTAACGGAAGGAATTGCACGGCAAGGGGAAACAAGGCTAAGGCACGGCAACGCAGGCTGGGCAATGCACGGCAAGGCAAGGAAAGGGTAACGCATGGGAAAGCACGTTCAGGCGAGGCAAGGCTAAGGCACGACAAAGCAAGGCTAGGCAATGCACGGAAGGCAAGCAAAGAGTAACGGAAGTTAAGGAACGCAAGGGCAAGCAAAGAAAGGCAAGTGTAACGGAAGGAACTGCACGGCAAGGGGAAACAAGGCTAAGGCACGACAACGCACGGCTAGGCAATGCACGGCAAGGCAAGCAAAGGGTAACGCAAGGCAATGCACGGTGAGGCTAGACAAGGCTAATGCACGAAAACGCAAGGCTAGGCAATGCACGACAATGCAAGGAAAGCTTAAAGCAAAGGAAGGCAAGGTCAGGCGAGATAAGGCAAAGGCACGACAACGCAAGGCTAGGCAATTCAGGGAAGGCAAGCAAAGAGTAACGGAAGGTAAGGAAGGCAAGGAAAAGCAAGGAAAGGCAAGGGTAACGGAAGGAACGGCGCGGCAAGGGGGAACAAGTCTAAGGCACGACACCGAACGCTAGGCAATGAACGGCAAGGCAAGGAAAGGGTAACGCATGGGAAAGCACGGTCAGGCGAGGCAAGGCTAAGGCACGACAACGCAAGGCTAGGCAATGCACGGAAGGCAAGCAAAGAGTAACGGAAGGTAAGGAAGGCAAGGGAAAGCAAGGAAAGGCAAGTGTAACGGAAGGAACGGCACGGCAAGGGGAAACAAGGCTAAGGCACGACAACGTACGCTAGGCAAAGCACGGCAAGGCAAGGAAAGGGTAACGCATGGGAAAGCACGGTCAGGCGAGGCAAGGCTAAGGCATGACAACGCAAGGCTAGGCAATGCACGGAAAGCAAGCAAAGAGTAACGGAACGCAAGGAAGGCAAGGGAAAGCAAGGGAAGGCAAGGGTAACGGAAGGAACGGCACGGCAAGGGGTAAGAAGGCTAAGGCACGACAACGCAGTGCTAGGCAATGCACGGCAAGGCAAGGAAAGGGTAACGCAGGGGAAGGCACGGTCAGGTGAGGCAAGGATAAGGCACGACAATGCAAGGCTAGGCAATGCACGGCAAGGCAAGTAAAGAGTAACGGAAGGAAAGGAAGGCAAGGCAAAGCCAGGCAAGGCAAGTGTAACAAAAGGCACGCCACGGCAAGGGGAATCAAGGCTAAGGCACGAAAACGCACGGCTAGGCAATGCACGGCATGGCAAGGAAAGGGTAACGCAAGGCAAGGCACGGTGAGGCTAGGCAAGGCTAATGCACGACAACGCAAGGCTAGGCAATGCACGACAATGCAAGGAAAGCTTAAAGCAAAGGAAGGCACGGTCAGGCGAGATAAGGCTAAGGCACGACAACGCAAGGCTAGGCAATGCACGGAAGGCAAGCAAAGAGTAACGGAAGGTAAGGAAGGCAAGGGAAAGCAAAGAAAGGCAAGTGTAACGGAAGGAACGGCACGGCAAGGGGAAACAAGGCTAAGGCACGACAACGCACGCTAGGCAATGCACGGCAAGGCAAGGAAAGGGTAACGCATGGGAAAGCACGGTCAGGCGAGGCAAGCCTAAGGCATGACAACGCAAGGCTAGGCAATGCACGGAAAGCAAGCAAAGAGGAACGGAACGCAAGGAAGGCAAGGGAAAGCAAGGGAAGGCAAGGGTAACGGAAGGAACGGCACGGCAAGGGGTAACAAGGCTAAGGCACGACAACGCAGGGCTAGGCAATGCACGGCAAGGCAAGGAAAGAGTAACGGAAGGAAAGGAAGGCAAGGCAAAGCCAGGGATGGCAAGTGAAACAAAAGGCACGCAACGGCAAGTCGAAACAAGGCTAAGGCACGACAACACACGGCTAGGAAATGCACGGCAAGGCAAGGAAAGGGTAACGCAAGGCAAGGCACGGTGAGGGTAGGCAAGGCTAATGCACGACAACGCAAGGCTAGGCAATGCACGACAATGCAAGTAAAGCTTAAAGCAAAGGAAGGCACGGTCAGGCGAGATAAGGCTAAGGCACGACAACGCAAGGCTAGGCAATGCACGGAAGGCAAGCAAAGAGTAACGGAAGGTAAGGAAGGCAAGGGAAAGCAAAGAAAGGCAAGTGTAACGGAAGGAACGACACGGCAAGGGGAAACAAGGCTAAGGCACGACAACGCACGCTAGGCAATGCACGGCAAGGCAAGGAAAGGGTAACGCATGGGAAAGCACGGTCAGGCGAGGCAAGGCTACGGAAAGCCAACGCAAGGCTAGGCAATGCACGGAAAGCAAGCAAGGAGTAACGGAATGCAAGGAAGGAAAGGGAAAGCAAGGAAAGGCAAGTGTAACGGAAGGAACGGCACGGCAAGGGGAAACAAGGCTAAGGCACGACAACGCACGCTAGGCAATGCACGGCAAGGCAAGGAAAGGGTAACGCAGGGGAAGGCACGGTCAGGCGAGGCAAGCCTAAGGCATGACAACGCAAGGCTAGGCAATGCACGGAAAGCAAGCAAAGAGTAACGGAACGCAAGGAAGGCATGGGAAAGCAAGGGAAGGCAAGGGTAACGGAAGGAACGGCACGGCAAGGGGAAACAAGGCTAAGGCACGACAACGCACGCTAGGCAATGCACGGCAAGGCAAGGAAAGGGTAACGCAGGGGAAGGCACGGTCAGGTGAGGCAAGGAGAAGGCACGACAATGCAAGGCTAGGCAATGCACGGCAAGGCAAGGAAAGAGTAACGGAAGGAAAGGAAGGCAAGGCAAAGCCAGGAAAGGCAAGTGTAACAAAAGGCACGCCACGGCAAGGGGAATCAAGGCTAAGGCACGACAACGCACGGCTAGGCAATGCACGGCAAGGCAAGGAAAGGGTAACGCAAGGCAAGGCACGGTGAGGCTAGGCAAGGCTAATGCACGACAACGCAAGGCTAGGCAATGCACCACAATGCAAGGAAAGCTTAAAGCAAAGGAAGGCACGGTCAGGCGAGATAAGGCTAAGGCACGACAACGCAAGGCTACGCAATGCACGGAAGGCAAGCAAAGAGTAACGGAAGTTAAGGAAGGCAAGGGAAAGCAAGGAAAGGCAAGTGTAACGGAAGGAATGGCACGGCAAGGGGAAACAAGGCTAAGGCACGACAACGCACGCTAGGCAATGCACGGCAAGGCAAGGAAAGGGTAACGCATGGGAAAGCACGGTCAGGCGAGGCAAGCCTAAGGCATGACAACGCAAGGCTAGGCAATGCACGGAAAGCAAGCAAAGTGTAAAGGAACGCAAGGAAGGCAAGGGAAAGCAAGGGAAGGCAAGGGTAACCGAAGGAACGGCACGATAAGGGGTAACAAGGCTAAGGCACGGCAACGCAGGGCTAGGCAATGCACGGCAAGGCAAGGAAAGGGTAACGCAGGGGAAGTCACGGTCAGGTGAGGCAAGGATAAGGAACGCCAATGCAAGGCTAGGCAATGCACGGCAAGGCAAGGAAAGAGGAACGGAAGGAAAGGAAGGCAAGTCAAAGCCAGGAAAGGCAAGTGTAACAAAAGGCTCGCCACGGCAAGGGGAAACAAGGCTAAGGCACGACAACGCACGGCTAGGCAATGCACGGCAAGGCAAGGAAAGGGTAACGCAAGGCAAGGCACGGTGAGGCTAGGCAAGGCTAATGCACGACAACGCAAGGCTAGGCAATGCACGACATTGCAAGGAAAGCTTAAAGCAAAGGAAGGCACGGTCAGGCGAGACAAGGCTAAGGCACGACAACGCAAGGCTAGGCAATGCAGGGAAGGGAAGCAAAGAGGAACGGAAGGTAAGCAAGGCAAGGAAAAGCAAAGAAAGGCAAGGGTAACGGAAGGAATTGCACGGCAAGGGGAAACAAGGCTAAGGCACGGCAACGCAGGCTGGGCAATGCACGGCAAGGCAAGGAAAGGGTAACGCATGGGAAAGCACGTTCAGGCGAGGCAAGGCTAAGGCACGACAAAGCAAGGCTAGGCAATGCACGGAAGGCAAGCAAAGAGTAACGGAAGTTAAGGAAGGCAAGGGCAAGCAAAGAAAGGCAAGTGTAACGGAAGGAACTGCACGGCAAGGGGAAACAAGGCTAAGGCACGACAACGCACGGCTAGGCAATGCACGGCAAGGCAAGCAAAGGGTAACGCAAGGCAATGCACGGTGAGGCTAGACAAGGCTAATGCACGAAAACGCAAGGCTAGGCAATGCACGACAATGCAAGGAAAGCTTAAAGCAAAGGAAGGCAAGGTCAGGCGAGATAAGGCAAAGGCACGACAACGCAAGGCTAGGCAATTCAGGGAAGGCAAGCAAAGAGTAACGGAAGGTAAGGAAGGCAAGGAAAAGCAAGGAAAGGCAAGGGTAACGGAAGGAACGGCGCGGCAAGGGGGAACAAGTCTAAGGCACGACACCGAACGCTAGGCAATGAACGGCAAGGCAAGGAAAGGGTAACGCATGGGAAAGCACGGTCAGGCGAGGCAAGGCTAAGGCACGACAACGCAAGGCTAGGCAATGCACGGAAGGCAAGCAAAGAGTAACGGAAGGTAAGGAAGGCAAGGGAAAGCAAGGAAAGGCAAGTGTAACGGAAGGAACGGCACGGCAAGGGGAAACAAGGCTAAGGCACGACAACGTACGCTAGGCAAAGCACGGCAAGGCAAGGAAAGGGTAACGCATGGGAAAGCACGGTCAGGCGAGGCAAGGCTAAGGCATGACAACGCAAGGCTAGGCAATGCACGGAAAGCAAGCAAAGAGTAACGGAACGCAAGGAAGGCAAGGGAAAGCAAGGGAAGGCAAGGGTAACGGAAGGAACGGCACGGCAAGGGGTAAGAAGGCTAAGGCACGACAACGCAGGGCTAGGCAATGCACGGCAAGGCAAGGAAAGGGTAACGCAGGGAAAGGCACGGTCAGGTGAGGCAAGGATAAGGCACGACAATGCAAGGCTAGGCAATGCACGGCAAGGCAAGTAAAGAGTAACGGAAGGAAAGGAAGGCAAGGCAAAGCCAGGCAAGGCAAGTGTAACAAAAGGCACGCCACGGCAAGGGGAATCAAGGCTAAGGCACGAAAACGCACGGCTAGGCAATGCACGGCATGGCAAGGAAAGGGTAACGCAAGGCAAGGCACGGTGAGGCTAGGCAAGGCTAATGCACGACAACTCAAGGCTAGGCAATGCACGACAATGCAAGGAAAGCTTAAAGCAAAGGAAGGCACGGTCAGGCGAGATAAGGCTAAGGCACGACAACGCAAGGCTAGGCAATGCACGGAAGGCAAGCAAAGAGTAACGGAAGGTAAGGAAGGCAAGGGAAAGCAAAGAAAGGCAAGTGTAACGGAAGGAACGGCACGGCAAGGGGAAACAAGGCTAAGGCACGACAACGCACGCTAGGCAAAGCACGGCAAGGCAAGGAAAGGGTAACGCATGGGAAAGCACGGTTAGGCGAGGCAAGCCTAAGGCATGACAACGCAAGGCTAGGCAATGCACGGAAAGCAAGCAAAGAGTAACGGAACGCAAGGAAGGCAAGGGAAAGCAAGGGAAGGCAAGGGTAACGGAAGGAACGGCACGGCAAGGGGTAACAAGGCTAAGGCACGACAACGCAGGGCTAGGCAATGCACGGCAAGGCAAGGAAAGAGTAACGGAAGGAAAGGAAGGCAAGGCAAAGCCAGGCAAGGCAAGTGTAACAAAAAGCACGCAACGGCAAGGGGAAACAAGGCTAAGGCACGACAACACACGGCTAGGAAATGCACGGCAAGGCAAGGAAAGGGTAACGCAAGGCAAGGCACGGTGAGGCTAGGCAAGGCTAATGCACGACAACGCAAGGCTAGGCAATGCACGACAATGCAAGTAAAGCTTAAAGCAAAGGAAGGCACGGTCAGGCGAGATAAGGCTAAGGCACGACAACGCAAGGCTAGGCAATGCAGGGAAGGCAAGCAAAGAGTAACGGAAGGTAAGGAAGGCAAGGGAAAGCAAGGAAAGGCAATGGTAACGGAAGGAACGGCACGGCAAGGGGAAACAAGGTTAAGGCACGACAACGCACGCTAGGCAATGCACGGCAAGGCAAGGAAAGGGTAACGCATGGGAAAGCACGGTCAGGCGAGGCAAGCCTAAGGCATGACAACGCAAGGCTAGGCAATGCACGGAAAGCAAGCAAAGAGTAACGGAACGCAAGGAAGGCAAGGGAAAGCAAGGGAAGGCAAGGGTAACGGAAGGAACGGCACGGCAAGGGGAAACAAGGCTAAGGCACGACAACGCAGGGCTAGGCAATGCACGGAAGGCAAGCAAAGAGTAACGGAAGGTAAGGAAGGCAAGGGAAAGCAAGGAAAGGCAAGTGTAACGGAAGGAACGGCACGGCAAGGGGAAACAAGGCTAAGGCACGACAACGCACGCTAGGCAATGCACGGCAAGGCAAGGAAAGGGTAACGCATGGGAAAGCACGGTCAGGCGAGGCAAGGCTACGGAAAGCCAACGCAAGGCTAGGCAATGCACGGAAAGAAAGCAACGAGTAACGGAATGCAAGGAAGGAAAGGGAAAGCAAGGAAAGGCAAGTGTAACGGAAGGAACGGCACGGCAAGGGGAAACAAGGCTAAGGCACGACAACGCACGCTAGGCAATGCACGGCAAGGCAAGGAAAGGGTAACGCAGGGGAAGGCACGGTCAGGCGTGGCAAGCCTAAGGCACGACAACGCAAGGCTAGGCAATGCACGGAAAGCAAGCAAAGAGTAACGGAACGCAAGGAAGGCATGGGAAAGCAAGGGAAGGCAAGGGTAACGGAAGGAACGGCACGGCAAGGGGAAACAAGGCTAAGGCACGACAACGCAGGGCTAGGCAATGCACGGCAAGGCAAGGAAAGGGTAACGCAGGGGAAGGCACGGTCAGGTGAGGCAAGGAGAAGGCACGACAATGCAAGGCTAGGCAATGCACGGCAAGGCAAGGAAAGAGTAACGGAAGGAAAGGAAGGCAAGGCAAAGCCAGGAAAGGCAAGTGTAACAAAAGCCACGCCACGGCAAGGGGAATCAAGGCTAAGGCACGACAACGCACGGCTAGGCAATGCACGGCAAGGCAAGGAAAGGGTAACGCAAGGCAAGGCACGGTGAGGCTAGGCAAGGCTAATGCACGACAACGCAAGGCTAGGCAATGCACCACAATGCAAGGAAAGCTTAAAGCAAAGGAAGGCACGGTCAGGCGAGATAAGGCTAAGGCACGACAACGCAAGGCTACGCAATGCACGGAAGGCAAGCAAAGAGTAACGGAAGTTAAGGAAGGCAAGGGAAAGCAAGGAAAGGCAAGTGTAACGGAAGGAATGGCACGGCAAGGGGAAACAAGGCTAAGGCACGACAACGCACGCTAGGCAATGCACGGCAAGGCAAGGAAAGGGTAACGCATGGGAAAGCACGGTCAGGCGAGGCAAGCCTAAGGCATGACAACGCAAGGCTAGGCAATGCACGGAAAGCAAGCAAAGTGTAAAGGAACGCAAGGAAGGCAAGGGAAAGCAAGGGAAGGCAAGGGTAACCGAAGGAACGGCACGGCAAGGGGTAAGAAGGCTAAGGCACGACAACGCAGGGCTAGGCAATGCACGGCAAGGCAAGGAAAGGGTAACGCAGGGGAAGTCACGGTCAGGTGAGGCAAGGATAAGGAACGTCAATGCAAGGCTAGGCAATGCACGGCAAGGCAAGGAAAGAGGAACGGAAGGAAAGGAAGGCAAGTCAAAGCCAGGAAAGGCAAGTGTAACAAAAGGCTCGCCACGGCAAGGGGAAACAAGGCTAAGGCACGACAACGCACGGCTAGGCAATGCACGGCAAGGCAAGGAAAGGGTAACGCAAGGCAAGGCACGGTGAGGCTAGGCAAGGCTAATGCACGACAACGCAAGGCTAGGCAATGCACGACATTGCAAGGAAAGCTTAAAGCAAAGGAAGGCACGGTCAGGCGAGACAAGGCTAAGGCACGACAACGCAAGGCTAGGCAATGCAGGGAAGGGAAGCAAAGAGGAACGGAAGGTAAGCAAGGCAAGGAAAAGCAAAGAAAGGCAAGGGTAACGGAAGGAATTGCACGGCAAGGGGAAACAAGGCTAAGGCACGGCAACGCAGGCTGGGCAATGCACGGCAAGGCAAGGAAAGGGTAACGCATGGGAAAGCACGTTCAGGCGAGGCAAGGCTAAGGCACGACAAAGCAAGGCTAGGCAATGCACGGAAGGCAAGCAAAGAGTAACGGAAGTTAAGGAAGGCAAGGGCAAGCAAAGAAAGGCAAGTGTAACGGAAGGAACTGCACGGCAAGGGGAAACAAGGCTAAGGCACGACAACGCACGGCTAGGCAATGCACGGCAAGGCAAGCAAAGGGTAACGCAAGGCAATGCACGGTGAGGCTAGACAAGGCTAATGCACGAAAACGCAAGGCTAGGCAATGCACGACAATGCAAGGAAAGCTTAAAGCAAAGGAAGGCAAGGTCAGGCGAGATAAGGCAAAGGCACGACAACGCAAGGCTAGGCAATTCAGGGAAGGCAAGCAAAGAGTAACGGAAGGTAAGGAAGGCAAGGAAAAGCAAGGAAAGGCAAGGGTAACGGAAGGAACGGCGCGGCAAGGGGGAACAAGTCTAAGGCACGACACCGAACGCTAGGCAATGAACGGCAAGGCAAGGAAAGGGTAACGCATGGGAAAGCACGGTCAGGCGAGGCAAGGCTAAGGCACGACAACGCAAGGCTAGGCAATGCACGGAAGGCAAGCAAAGAGTAACGGAAGGTAAGGAAGGCAAGGGAAAGCAAGGGAAGGCAAGGGTAACGGAAGGAACGGCACGGCAAGGGGTAAGAAGGCTAAGGCACGACAACGCAGGGCTAGGCAATGCACGGCAAGGCAAGGAAAGGGTAACGCAGGGAAAGGCACGGTCAGGTGAGGCAAGGATAAGGCACGACAATGCAAGGCTAGGCAATGCACGGCAAGGCAAGTAAAGAGTAACGGAAGGAAAGGAAGGCAAGGCAAAGCCAGGCAAGGCAAGTGTAACAAAAGGCACGCCACGGCAAGGGGAATCAAGGCTAAGGCACGAAAACGCACGGCTAGGCAATGCACGGCATGGCAAGGAAAGGGTAACGCAAGGCAAGGCACGGTGAGGCTAGGCAAGGCTAATGCACGACAACTCAAGGCTAGGCAATGCACGACAATGCAAGGAAAGCTTAAAGCAAAGGAAGGCACGGTCAGGCGAGATAAGGCTAAGGCACGACAACGCAAGGCTAGGCAATGCACGGAAGGCAAGCAAAGAGTAACGGAAGGTAAGGAAGGCAAGGGAAAGCAAAGAAAGGCAAGTGTAACGGAAGGAACGGCACGGCAAGGGGAAACAAGGCTAAGGCACGACAACGCACGCTAGGCAAAGCACGGCAAGGCAAGGAAAGGGTAACGCATGGGAAAGCACGGTTAGGCGAGGCAAGCCTAAGGCATGACAACGCAAGGCTAGGCAATGCACGGAAAGCAAGCAAAGAGTAACGGAACGCAAGGAAGGCAAGGGAAAGCAAGGGAAGGCAAGGGTAACGGAAGGAACGGCACGGCAAGGGGTAACAAGGCTAAGGCACGACAACGCAGGGCTAGGCAATGCACGGCAAGGCAAGGAAAGAGTAACGGAAGGAAAGGAAGGCAAGGCAAAGCCAGGCAAGGCAAGTGTAACAAAAAGCACGCAACGGCAAGGGGAAACAAGGCTAAGGCACGACAACACACGGCTAGGAAATGCACGGCAAGGCAAGGAAAGGGTAACGCAAGGCAAGGCACGGTGAGGCTAGGCAAGGCTAATGCACGACAACGCAAGGCTAGGCAATGCACGACAATGCAAGTAAAGCTTAAAGCAAAGGAAGGCACGGTCAGGCGAGATAAGGCTAAGGCACGACAACGCAAGGCTAGGCAATGCAGGGAAGGCAAGCAAAGAGTAACGGAAGGTAAGGAAGGCAAGGGAAAGCAAGGAAAGGCAATGGTAACGGAAGGAACGGCACGGCAAGGGGAAACAAGGTTAAGGCACGACAACGCACGCTAGGCAATGCACGGCAAGGCAAGGAAAGGGTAACGCAAGGGAAAGCACGGTCAGGCGAGGCAAGCCTAAGGCATGACAACGCAAGGCTAGGCAATGCACGGAAAGCAAGCAAAGAGTAACGGAACGCAAGGAAGGCAAGGGAAAGCAAGGGAAGGCAAGGGTAACGGAAGGAACGGCACGGCAAGGGGAAACAAGGCTAAGGCACGACAACGCAGGGCTAGGCAATGCACGGAAGGCAAGCAAAGAGTAACGGAAGGTAAGGAAGGCAAGGGAAAGCAAGGAAAGGCAAGTGTAACGGAAGGAACGGCACGGCAAGGGGAAACAAGGCTAAGGCACGACAACGCACGCTAGGCAATGCACGGCAAGGCAAGGAAAGGGTAACGCATGGGAAGGCACGGTCAGGCGAGGCAAGCCTAAGGCATGACAACGCAAGGCTAGGCAATGCACGGAAAGCAAGCAAAGAGTAACGGAACGCAAGGAAGGCATGGGAAAGCAAGGGAAGGCAAGGGTAACGGAAGGAACGGCACGGCAAGGGGAAACAAGGCTAAGGCACGACAACGCACGCTAGGCAATGCACGGCAAGGCAAGGAAAGGGTAACGCAGGGGAAGGCACGGTCAGGTGAGGCAAGGAGAAGGCACGACAATGCAAGGCTAGGCAATGCACGGCAAGGCAAGGAAAGAGTAACGGAATGAAAGGAAGGCAAGGCAAAGCCAGGAAAGGCAAGTGTAACAAAAGGCACGCCACGGCAAGGGGAATCAAGGCTAAGGCACGACAACGCACGGCTAGGCAATGCACGGCAAGGCAAGGAAAGGGTAACGCAAGGCAAGGCACGGTGAGGCTAGGCAAGGCTAATGCACGACAACGCAAGGCTAGGCAATGCACCACAATGCAAGGAAAGCTTAAAGCAAAGGAAGGCACGGTCAGGCGAGATAAGGCTAAGGCACGACAACGCAAGGCTACGCAATGCACGGAAGGCAAGCAAAGAGTAACGGAAGTTAAGGAAGGCAAGGGAAAGCAAGGAAAGGCAAGTGTAACGGAAGGAATGGCACGGCAAGGGGAAACAAGGCTAAGGCACGACAACGCACGCTAGGCAATGCACGGCAAGGCAAGGAAAGGGTAACGCAGGGGAAGGCACGGTCAGGTGAGGCAAGGAGAAGGCACGACAATGCAAGGCTAGGCAATGCACGGCAAGGCAAGGAAAGAGTAACGGAAGGAAAGGAAGGCAAGGCAAAGCCAGGAAAGGCAAGTGTAACAAAAGGCACGCCACGGCAAGGGGAATCAAGGCTAAGGCACGACAACGCACGGCTAGGCAATGCACGGCAAGGCAAGGAAAGGGTAACGCAAGGCAAGGCACGGTGAGGCTAGGCAAGGCTAATGCACGACAACGCAAGGCTAGGCAATGCACCACAATGCAAGGAAAGCTTAAAGCAAAGGAAGGCACGGTCAGGCGAGATAAGGCTAAGGCACGACAACGCAAGGCTACGCAATGCACGGAAGGCAAGCAAAGAGTAACGGAAGTTAAGGAAGGCAAGGGAAAGCAAGGAAAGGCAAGTGTAACGGAAGGAATGGCACGGCAAGGGGAAACAAGGCTAAGGCACGACAACGCAAGGCTAGGCAATGCACGGCAAGGCAAGGAAAGGGTAACGCATGGGAAAGCACGGTCAGGCGAGGCAAGCCTAAGGCATGACAACGCAAGGCTAGGCAATGCACGGAAAGCAAGCAAAGTGTAAAGGAACGCAAGGAAGGCAAGGGAAAGCAAGGGAAGGCAAGGGTAACCGAAGGAACGGCACGATAAGGGGTAACAAGGCTAAGGCACGGCAACGCAGGGCTAGGCAATGCACGGCAAGGCAAGGAAAGGGTAACGCAGGGGAAGGCACGGTCAGGTGAGGCAAGGATAAGGAACGCCAATGCAAGGCTAGGCAATGCACGGTAAGGCAAGGAAAGAGGAACGGAAGGAAAGGAAGGCAAGTCAAAGCCAGGAAAGGCAAGTGTAACAAAAGGCTCGCCACGGCAAGGGGAAACAAGGCTAAGGCACGACAACGCACGGCTAGGCAATGCACGGCAAGGCAAGGAAAGGGTAACGCAAGGCAAGGCACGGTGAGGCTAGGCAAGGCTAATGCACGACAACGCAAGGCTAGGCAATGCACGACATTGCAAGGAAAGCTTAAAGCAAAGGAAGGCACGGTCAGGCGAGACAAGGCTAAGGCACGACAACGCAAGGCTAGGCAATGCAGGGAAGGGAAGCAAAGAGGAACGGAAGGTAAGCAAGGCAAGGAAAAGCAAAGAAAGGCAAGGGTAACGGAAGGAATTGCACGGCAAGGGGAAACAAGGCTAAGGCACGGCAACGCAGGCTGGGCAATGCACGGCAAGGCAAGGAAAGGGTAACGCATGGGAAAGCACGTTCAGGCGAGGCAAGGCTAAGGCACGACAAAGCAAGGCTAGGCAATGCACGGAAGGCAAGCAAAGAGTAACGGAAGTTAAGGAAGGCAAGGGCAAGCAAAGAAAGGCAAGTGTAACGGAAGGAACTGCACGGCAAGGGGAAACAAGGCTAAGGCACGACAACGCACGGCTAGGCAATGCACGGCAAGGCAAGCAAAGGGTAACGCAAGGCAATGCACGGTGAGGCTAGACAAGGCTAATGCACGAAAACGCAAGGCTAGGCAATGCACGACAATGCAAGGAAAGCTTAAAGCAAAGGAAGGCAAGGTCAGGCGAGATAAGGCAAAGGCACGACAACGCAAGGCTAGGCAATTCAGGGAAGGCAAGCAAAGAGTAACGGAAGGTAAGGAAGGCAAGGAAAAGCAAGGAAAGGCAAGGGTAACGGAAGGAACGGCGCGGCAAGGGGGAACAAGTCTAAGGCACGACACCGAACGCTAGGCAATGAACGGCAAGGCAAGGAAAGGGTAACGCATGGGAAAGCACGGTCAGGCGAGGCAAGGATAAGGCACGACAATGCAAGGCTAGGCAATGCACGGCAAGGCAAGTAAAGAGTAACGGAAGGAAAGGAAGGCAAGGCAAAGCCAGGCAAGGCAAGTGTAACAAAAGGCACGCCACGGCAAGGGGAATCAAGGCTAAGGCACGAAAACGCACGGCTAGGCAATGCACGGCATGGCAAGGAAAGGGTAACGCAAGGCAAGGCACGGTGAGGCTAGGCAAGGCTAATGCACGACAACGCAATGCTAGGCAATGCACGACAATGCAAGGAAAGCTTAAAGCAAAGGAAGGCACGGTCAGGCGAGATAAGGCTAAGGCACGACAACGCAAGGCTAGGCAATGCACGGAAGGCAAGCAAAGAGTAACGGAAGGTAAGGAAGGCAAGGGAAAGCAAAGAAAGGCAAGTGTAACGGAAGGAACGACACGGCAAGGGGAAACAAGGCTAAGGCACGACAACGCACGCTAGGCAATGCACGGCAAGGCAAGGAAAGGGTAACGCATGGGAAAGCACGGTCAGGCGAGGCAAGGCTACGGAAAGCCAACGCAAGGCTAGGCAATGCACGGAAAGAAAGCAACGAGTAACGGAATGCAAGGAAGGAAAGGGAAAGCAAGGAAAGGCAAGTGTAACGGAAGGAACGGCACGGCAAGGGGAAACAAGGCTAAGGCACGACAACGCACGCTAGGCAATGCACGGCAAGGCAAGGAAAGGGTAACGCAGGGGAAGGCACGGTCAGGCGAGGCAAGCCTAAGGCATGACAACGCAAGGCTAGGCAATGCACGGAAAGCAAGCAAAGAGTAACGGAACGCAAGGAAGGCATGGGAAAGCAAGGGAAGGCAAGGGTAACGGAAGGAACGGCACGGCAAGGGGAAACAAGGCTAAGGCACGACAACGCACGCTAGGCAATGCACGGCAAGGCAAGGAAAGGGTAACGCAGGGGAAGGCACGGTCAGGTGAGGCAAGGAGAAGGCACGACAATGCAAGGCTAGGCAATGCACGGCAAGGCAAGGAAAGAGTAACGGAAGGAAAGGAAGGCAAGGCAAAGCCAGGAAAGGCAAGTGTAACAAAAGGCACGCCACGGCAAGGGGAATCAAGGCTAAGGCACGACAACGCACGGCTAGGCAATGCACGGCAAGGCAAGGAAAGGGTAACGCAAGGCAAGGCACGGTGAGGCTAGGCAAGGCTAATGCACGACAACGCAAGGCTAGGCAATGCACCACAATGCAAGGAAAGCTTAAAGCAAAGGAAGGCACGGTCAGGCGAGATAAGGCTAAGGCACGACAACGCAAGGCTACGCAATGCACGGAAGGCAAGCAAAGAGTAACGGAAGTTAAGGAAGGCAAGGGAAAGCAAGGAAAGGCAAGTGTAACGGAAGGAATGGCACGGCAAGGGGAAACAAGGCTAAGGCACGACAACGCACGCTAGGCAATGCACGGCAAGGCAAGGAAAGGGTAACGCATGGGAAAGCACGGTCAGGCGAGGCAAGCCTAAGGCATGACAACGCAAGGCTAGGCAATGCACGGAAAGCAAGCAAAGTGTAAAGGAACGCAAGGAAGGCAAGGGAAAGCAAGGGAAGGCAAGGGTAACCGAAGGAACGGCACGATAAGGGGTAACAAGGCTAAGGCACGGCAACGCAGGGCTAGGCAATGCACGGCAAGGCAAGGAAAGGGTAACGCAGGGGAAGGCACGGTCAGGTGAGGCAAGGATAAGGAACGCCAATGCAAGGCTAGGCAATGCACGGCAAGGCAAGGAAAGAGGAACGGAAGGAAAGGAAGGCAAGTCAAAGCCAGGAAAGGCAAGTGTAACAAAACGCTCGCCACGGCAAGGGGAAACAAGGCTAAGGCACGACAACGCACGGCTAGGCAATGCACGGCAAGGCAAGGAAAGGGTAACGCAAGGCAAGGCACGGTGAGGCTAGGCAAGGCTAATGCACGACAACGCAAGGCTAGGCAATGCACGACATTGCAAGGAAAGCTTAAAGCAAAGGAAGGCACGGTCAGGCGAGACAAGGCTAAGGCACGACAACGCAAGGCTAGGCAATGCAGGGAAGGGAAGCAAAGAGGAACGGAAGGTAAGCAAGGCAAGGAAAAGCAAAGAAAGGCAAGGGTAACGGAAGGAATTGCACGGCAAGGGGAAACAAGGCTAAGGCACGGCAACGCAGGCTGGGCAATGCACGGCAAGGCAAGGAAAGGGTAACGCATGGGAAAGCACGTTCAGGCGAGGCAAGGCTAAGGCACGACAAAGCAAGGCTAGGCAACGCACGGAAGGCAAGCAAAGAGTAACGGAAGTTAAGGAACGCAAGGGCAAGCAAAGAAAGGCAAGTGTAACGGAAGGAACTGCACGGCAAGGGGAAACAAGGCTAAGGCACGACAACGCACGGCTAGGCAATGCACGGCAAGGCAAGCAAAGGGTAACGCAAGGCAATGCACGGTGAGGCTAGACAAGGCTAATGCACGAAAACGCAAGGCTAGGCAATGCACGACAATGCAAGGAAAGCTTAAAGCAAAGGAAGGCAAGGTCAGGCGAGATAAGGCAAAGGCACGACAACGCAAGGCTAGGCAATTCAGGGAAGGCAAGCAAAGAGTAACGGAAGGTAAGGAAGGCAAGGAAAAGCAAGGAAAGGCAAGGGTAACGGAAGGAACGGCGCGGCAAGGGGGAACAAGTCTAAGGCACGACACCGAACGCTAGGCAATGAACGGCAAGGCAAGGAAAGGGTAACGCATGGGAAAGCACGGTCAGGCGAGGCAAGGCTAAGGCACGACAACGCAAGGCTAGGCAATGCACGGAAGGCAAGCAAAGAGTAACGGAAGGTAAGGAAGGCAAGGGAAAGCAAGGAAAGGCAAGTGTAACGGAAGGAACGGCACGGCAAGGGGAAACAAGGCTAAGGCACGACAACGTACGCTAGGCAAAGCACGGCAAGGCAAGGAAAGGGTAACGCATGGGAAAGCACGGTCAGGCGAGGCAAGGCTAAGGCATGACAACGCAAGGCTAGGCAATGCACGGAAAGCAAGCAAAGAGTAACGGAACGCAAGGAAGGCAAGGGAAAGCAAGGGAAGGCAAGGGTAACGGAAGGAACGGCACGGCAAGGGGTAAGAAGGCTAAGGCACGACAACGCAGTGCTAGGCAATGCACGGCAAGGCAAGGAAAGGGTAACGCAGGGGAAGGCACGGTCAGGTGAGGCAAGGATAAGGCACGACAATGCAAGGCTAGGCAATGCACGGCAAGGCAAGTAAAGAGTAACGGAAGGAAAGGAAGGCAAGGCAAAGCCAGGCAAGGCAAGTGTAACAAAAGGCACGCCACGGCAAGGGGAATCAAGGCTAAGGCACGAAAACGCACGGCTAGGCAATGCACGGCATGGCAAGGAAAGGGTAACGCAAGGCAAGGCACGGTGAGGCTAGGCAAGGCTAATGCACGACAACGCAAGGCTAGGCAATGCACGACAATGCAAGGAAAGCTTAAAGCAAAGGAAGGCACGGTCAGGCGAGATAAGGCTAAGGCACGACAACGCAAGGCTAGGCAATGCACGGAAGGCAAGCAAAGAGTAACGGAAGGTAAGGAAGGCAAGGGAAAGCAAAGAAAGGCAAGTGTAACGGAAGGAACGACACGGCAAGGGGAAACAAGGCTAAGGCACGACAACGCACGCTAGGCAATGCACGGCAAGGCAAGGAAAGGGTAACGCATGGGAAAGCACGGTCAGGCGAGGCAAGGCTACGGAAAGCCAACGCAAGGCTAGGCAATGCACGGAAAGAAAGCAACGAGTAACGGAATGCAAGGAAGGAAAGGGAAAGCAAGGAAAGGCAAGTGTAACGGAAGGAACGGCACGGCAAGGGGAAACAAGGCTAAGGCACGACAACGCACGCTAGGCAATGCACGGCAAGGCAAGGAAAGGGTAACGCAGGGGAAGGCACGGTCAGGCGAGGCAAGCCTAAGGCATGACAACGCAAGGCTAGGCAATGCACGGAAAGCAAGCAAAGAGTAACGGAACGCAAGGAAGGCATGGGAAAGCAAGGGAAGGCAAGGGTAACGGAAGGAACGGCACGGCAAGGGGAAACAAGGCTAAGGCACGACAACGCACGCTAGGCAATGCACGGCAAGGCAAGGAAAGGGTAACGCAGGGGAAGGCACGGTCAGGTGAGGCAAGGAGAAGGCACGACAATGCAAGGCTAGGCAATGCACGGCAAGGCAAGGAAAGAGTAACGGAAGGAAAGGAAGGCAAGGCAAAGCCAGGAAAGGCAAGTGTAACAAAAGGCACGCCACGGCAAGGGGAATCAAGGCTAAGGCACGACAACGCACGGCTAGGCAATGCACGGCAAGGCAAGGAAAGGGTAACGCAAGGCAAGGCACGGTGAGGCTAGGCAAGGCTAATGCACGACAACGCAAGGCTAGGCAATGCACCACAATGCAAGGAAAGCTTAAAGCAAAGGAAGGCACGGTCAGGCGAGATAAGGCTAAGGCACGACAACGCAAGGCTACGCAATGCACGGAAGGCAAGCAAAGAGTAACGGAAGTTAAGGAAGGCAAGGGAAAGCAAGGAAAGGCAAGTGTAACGGAAGGAATGGCACGGCAAGGGGAAACAAGGCTAAGGCACGACAACGCACGCTAGGCAATGCACGGCAAGGCAAGGAAAGGGTAACGCATGGGAAAGCACGGTCAGGCGAGGCAAGCCTAAGGCATGACAACGCAAGGCTAGGCAATGCACGGAAAGCAAGCAAAGTGTAAAGGAACGCAAGGAAGGCAAGGGAAAGCAAGGGAAGGCAAGGGTAACCGAAGGAACGGCACGATAAGGGGTAACAAGGCTAAGGCACGGCAACGCAGGGCTAGGCAATGCACGGCAAGGCAAGGAAAGGGTAACGCAGGGGAAGTCACGGTCAGGTGAGGCAAGGATAAGGAACGCCAATGCAAGGCTAGGCAATGCACGGCAAGGCAAGGAAAGAGGAACGGAAGGAAAGGAAGGCAAGTCAAAGCCAGGAAAGGCAAGTGTAACAAAAGGCTCGCCACGGCAAGGGGAAACAAGGCTAAGGCACGACAACGCACGGCTAGGCAATGCACGGCAAGGCAAGGAAAGGGTAACGCAAGGCAAGGCACGGTGAGGCTAGGCAAGGCTAATGCACGACAACGCAAGGCTAGGCAATGCACGACATTGCAAGGAAAGCTTAAAGCAAAGGAAGGCACGGTCAGGCGAGACAAGGCTAAGGCACGACAACGCAAGGCTAGGCAATGCAGGGAAGGGAAGCAAAGAGGAACGGAAGGTAAGCAAGGCAAGGAAAAGCAAAGAAAGGCAAGGGTAACGGAAGGAATTGCACGGCAAGGGGAAACAAGGCTAAGGCACGGCAACGCAGGCTGGGCAATGCACGGCAAGGCAAGGAAAGGGTAACGCATGGGAAAGCACGTTCAGGCGAGGCAAGGCTAAGGCACGACAAAGCAAGGCTAGGCAATGCACGGAAGGCAAGCAAAGAGTAACGGAAATTAAGGAAGGCAAGGGCAAGCAAAGAAAGGCAAGTGTAACGGAAGGAACTGCACGGCAAGGGGAAACAAGGCTAAGGCACGACAACGCACGGCTAGGCAATGCACGGCAAGGCAAGCAAAGGGTAACGCAAGGCAATGCACGGTGAGGCTAGACAAGGCTAATGCACGAAAACGCAAGGCTAGGCAATGCACGACAATGCAAGGAAAGCTTAAAGCAAAGGAAGGCAAGGTCAGGCGAGATAAGGCAAAGGCACGACAACGCAAGGCTAGGCAATTCAGGGAAGGCAAGCAAAGAGTAACGGAAGGTAAGGAAGGCAAGGAAAAGCAAGGAAAGGCAAGGGTAACGGAAGGAACGGCGCGGCAAGGGGGAACAAGTCTAAGGCACGACACCGAACGCTAGGCAATGAACGGCAAGGCAAGGAAAGGGTAACGCATGGGAAAGCACGGTCAGGCGAGGCAAGGCTAAGGCACGACAACGCAAGGCTAGGCAATGCACGGAAGGCAAGCAAAGAGTAACGGAAGGTAAGGAAGGCAAGGGAAAGCAAGGAAAGGCAAGTGTAACGGAAGGAACGGCACGGCAAGGGGAAACAAGGCTAAGGCACGACAACGTACGCTAGGCAAAGCACGGCAAGGCAAGGAAAGGGTAACGCATGGGAAAGCACGGTCAGGCAAGGCAAGGCTAAGGCATGACAACGCAAGGCTAGGCAATGCACGGAAAGCAAGCAAAGAGTAACGGAACGCAAGGAAGGCAAGGGAAAGCAAGGGAAGGCAAGGGTAACGGAAGGAACGGCACGGCAAGGGGTAAGAAGGCTAAGGCACGACAACGCAGGGCTAGGCAATGCACGGCAAGGCAAGGAAAGGGTAACGCAGGGAAAGGCACGGTCAGGTGAGGCAAGGATAAGGCACGACAATGCAAGGCTAGGCAATGCACGGCAAGGCAAGTAAAGAGTAACGGAAGGAAAGGAAGGCAAGGCAAAGCCAGGCAAGGCAAGTGTAACAAAAGGCACGCCACGGCAAGGGGAATCAAGGCTAAGGCACGAAAACGCACGGCTAGGCAATGCACGGCATGGCAAGGAAAGGGTAACGCAAGGCAAGGCACGGTGAGGCTAGGCAAGGCTAATGCACGACAACGCAAGGCTAGGCAATGCACGACAATGCAAGGAAAGCTTAAAGCAAAGGAAGGCACGGTCAGGCGAGATAAGGCTAAGGCACGACAACGCAAGGCTAGGCAATGCACGGAAGGCAAGCAAAGAGTAACGGAAGGTAAGGAAGGCAAGGGAAAGCAAAGAAAGGCAAGTGTAACGGAAGGAACGGCACGGCAAGGGGAAACAAGGCTAAGGCACGACAACGCACGCTAGGCAATGCACGGCAAGGCAAGGAAAGGGTAACGCATGGGAAAGCACGGTCAGGCGAGGCAAGCCTAAGGCATGACAACGCAAGGCTAGGCAATGCACGGAAAGCAAGCAAAGAGGAACGGAACGCAAGGAAGGCAAGGGAAAGCAAGGGAAGGCAAGGGTAACGGAAGGAACGGCACGGCAAGGGGTAACAAGGCTAAGGCACGACAACGCAGGGCTAGGCAATGCACGGCAAGGCAAGGAAAGAGTAACGGAAGGAAAGGAAGGCAAGGCAAAGCCAGGCAAGGCAAGTGTAACAAAAGGCACGCAACGGCAAGGGGAAACAAGGCTAAGGCACGACAACACACGGCTAGGAAATGCACGGCAAGGCAAGGAAAGGGTAACGCAAGGCAAGGCACGGTGAGGCTAGGCAAGGCTAATGCACGACAACGCAAGGCTAGGCAATGCACGACAATGCAAGTAAAGCTTAAAGCAAAGGAAGGCACGGTCAGGCGAGATAAGGCTAAGGCACGACAACGCAAGGCTAGGCAATGCACGGAAGGCAAGCAAAGAGTAACGGAAGGTAAGGAAGGCAAGGGAAAGCAAAGAAAGGCAAGTGTAACGGAAGGAACGACACGGCAAGGGGAAACAAGGCTAAGGCACGACAACGCACGCTAGGCAATGCACGGCAAGGCAAGGAAAGGGTAACGCATGGGAAAGCACGGTCAGGCGAGGCAAGCCTAAGGCATGACAACGCAAGGCTAGGCAATGCACGGAAAGCAAGCAAAGAGTAACGGAACGCAAGGAAGGCAAGGGAAAGCAAGGGAAGGCAAGGGTAACGGAAGGAACGGCACGGCAAGGGGAAACAAGGCTAAGGCACGACAACGCAGGGCTAGGCAATGCACGGAAGGCAAGCAAAGAGTAACGGAAGGTAAGGAAGGCAAGGGAAAGCAAGGAAAGGCAAGTGTAACGGAAGGAACGGCACGGCAAGGGGAAACAAGGCTAAGGCACGACAACGCACGCTAGGCAATGCACGGCAAGGCAAGGAAAGGGTAACGCAGGGGAAGGCACGGTCAGGCGAGGCAAGCCTAAGGCATGACAACGCAAGGCTAGGCAATGCACGGAAAGCAAGCAAAGAGTAACGGAACGCAAGGAAGGCATGGGAAAGCAAGGGAAGGCAAGGGTAACGGAAGGAACGGCACGGCAAGGGGAAACAAGGCTAAGGCACGACAACGCACGCTAGGCAATGCACGGCAAGGCAAGGAAAGGGTAACGCAGGGGAAGGCACGGTCAGGTGAGGCAAGGAGAAGGCACGACAATGCAAGGCTAGGCAATGCACGGCAAGGCAAGGAAAGAGGAACGGAAGGAAAGGAAGGCAAGTCAAAGCCAGGAAAGGCAAGTGTAACAAAAGGCTCGTCACGGCAAGGGGAAACAAGGCTAAGGCACGACAACGCACGGCTAGGCAATGCACGGCAAGGCAAGGAAAGGGTAACGCAAGGGAAGGCACGGTGAGGCTAGGCAAGGCTAATGCACGACAACGCAAGGCTAGGCAATGCACGACATTGCAAGGAAAGCTTAAAGCAAAGGAAGGCACGGTCAGGCGAGACAAGGCTAAGGCACGACAACGCAAGGCTAGGCAATGCAGGGAAGGGAAGCAAAGAGGAACGGAAGGTAAGCAAGGCAAGGAAAAGCAAAGAAAGGCAAGGGTAACGGAAGGAATTGCACGGCAAGGGGAAACAAGGCTAAGGCACGGCAACGCAGGCTGGGCAATGCACGGCAAGGCAAGGAAAGGGTAACGCATGGGAAAGCACGTTCAGGCGAGGCAAGGCTAAGGCAAGACAAAGCAAGGCTAGGCAATGCACGGAAGGCAAGCAAAGAGTAACGGAAGTTAAGGAAGGCAAGGGCAAGCAAAGAAAGGCAAGTGTAACGGAAGGAACTGCACGGCAAGGGGAAACAAGGTTAAGGCACGACAACGCACGGCTAGGCAATGCACGGCAAGGCAAGCAAAGGGTAACGCAAGGCAATGCACGGTGAGGCTAGACAAGGCTAATGCACGAAAACGCAAGGCTAGGCAATGCACGACAATGCAAGGAAAGCTTAAAGCAAAGGAAGGCAAGGTCAGGCGAGATAAGGCAAAGGCACGACAACGCAAGGCTAGGCAATTCAGGGAAGGCAAGCAAAGAGTAACGGAAGGTAAGGAAGGCAAGGAAAAGCAAGGAAAGGCAAGGGTAACGGAAGGAACGGCGCGGCAAGGGGGAACAAGTCTAAGGCACGACACCGAACGCTAGGCAATGAACGGCAAGGCAAGGAAAGGGTAACGCATGGGAAAGCACGGTCAGGCGAGGCAAGGCTAAGGCACGACAACGCAAGGCTAGGCAATGCACGGAAGGCAAGCAAAGAATAACGGAAGGTAAGGAAGGCAAGGGAAAGCAAGGAAAGGCAAGTGTAACGGAAGGAACGGCACGGCAAGGGGAAACAAGGCTAAGGCACGACAACGCACGCTAGGCAAAGCACGGCAAGGCAAGGAAAGGGTAACGCATGGGAAAGCACGGTCAGGCGAGGCAAGGCTAAGGCATGACAACGAAAGGCTAGGCAATGCACGGAAAGCAAGCAAAGAGTAACGGAACGCAAGGAAGGCAAGGGAAAGCAAGGGAAGGCAAGGGTAACGGAAGGAACGGCACGGCAAGGGGTAAGAAGGCTAAGGCACGACAACGCAGGGCTAGGCAATGCACGGCAAGGCAAGGAAAGGGTAACGCAGGGGAAGGCACGGTCAGGTGAGGCAAGGATAAGGCACGACAATGCAAGGCTAGGCAATGCACGGCAAGGCAAGTAAAGAGTAACGGAAGGAAAGGAAGGCAAGGCAAAGCCAGGCAAGGCAAGTGTAACAAAAGGCACGCCACGGCAAGGGGAATCAAGGCTAAGGCACGAAAACGCACGGCTAGGCAATACACGGCATGGCAAGGAAAGGGTAACGCAAGGCAAGGCACGGTGAGGCTAGGCAAGGCTAATGCACGACAACGCAAGGCTAGGCAATGCACGACAATGCAAGGAAAGCTTAAAGCAAAGGAAGGCACGGTCAGGCGAGATAAGGCTAAGGCACGACAACGCAAGGCTAGGCAATGCACGGAAGGCAAGCAAAGAGTAACGGAAGGTAAGGAAGGCAAGGGAAAGAAAAGAAAGGCAAGTGTAACGGAAGGAACGGCACGGCAAGGGGAAACAAGGCTAAGGCACGACAACGCACGCTAGGCAATGCACGGCAAGGCAAGGAAAGGGTAACGCATGGGAAAGCACGGTCAGGCGAGGCAAGCCTAAGGCATGACAACGCAAGGCTAGGCAATGCACGGAAAGCAAGCAAAGAGGAACGGAACGCAAGGAAGGCAAGGAAAAGCAAGGAAAGGCAAGGGTAACGGAAGGAACGGCACGGCAAGGGGGAACAAGTCTAAGGCACGACACCGAACGCTAGGCAATGAACGGCAAGGCAAGGAAAGGGTAACGCATGGGAAAGCACGGTCAGGCGAGGCAAGGCTAAGGCACGACAACGCAAGGCTAGGCAATGCACGGAAGGCAAGCAAAGAGTAACGGAAGGTAAGGAAGGCAAGGGAAAGCAAGGAAAGGCAAGTGTAACGGAAGGAACGGCACGGCAAGGGGAAACAAGGCTAAGGCACGACAACGCACGCTAGGCAAAGCACGGCAAGGCAAGGAAAGGGTAACGCATGGGAAAGCACGGTCAGGCGAGGCAAGGCTAAGGCATGACAACGCAAGGCTAGGCAATGCACGGAAAGCAAGCAAAGAGTAACGGAACGCAAGGAAGGCAAGGGAAAGCAAGGGAAGGCAAGGGTAACGGAAGGAACGGCACGGCAAGGGGTAAGAAGGCTAAGGCACGACAACGCAGGGCTAGGCAATGCACGGCAAGGCAAGGAAAGGGTAACGCAGGGGAAGGCACGGTCAGGTGAGGCAAGGATAAGGCACGACAATGCAAGGCTAGGCAATGCACGGCAAGGCAAGTAAAGAGTAACGGAAGGAAAGGAAGGCAAGGCAAAGCCAGGAAAGGCAAGTGTAACAAAAGGCACGCCACGGCAAGGGGAATCAAGGCTAAGGCACGAAAACGCACGGCTAGGCAATGCACGGCATGGCAAGGAAAGGGTAACGCAAGGCAAGGCACGGTGAGGCTAGGCAAGGCTAATGCACGACAACGCAAGGCTAGGCAATGCACGACAATGCAAGGAAAGCTTAAAGCAAAGGAAGGCACGGTCAGGCGAGATAAGGCTAAGGCACGACAACGCAAGGCTAGGCAATGCACGGAAGGCAAGCAAAGAGTAACGGAAGGTAAGGAAGGCAAGGGAAAGCAAAGAAAGGCAAGTGTAACGGAAGGAACGGCACGGCAAGGGGAAACAAGGCTAAGGCACGACAACGCACGCTAGGCAATGCACGGCAAGGCAAGGAAAGGGTAACGCATGGGAAAGCACGGTCAGGCGAGGCAAGCCTAAGGCATGACAACGCAAGGCTAGGCAATGCACGGAAAGCAAGCAAAGAGGAACGGAACGCAAGGAAGGCAAGGGAAAGCAAGGGAAGGCAAGGGTAACGGAAGGAACGGCACGGCAAGGGGTAACAAGGCTAAGGCACGACAACGCAGGGCTAGGCAATGCACGGCAAGGCAAGGAAAGAGTAACGGAAGGAAAGGAAGGCAAGGCAAAGCCAGGCAAGGCAAGTGTAACAAAAGGCACGCAACGGCAAGGGGAAACAAGGCTAAGGCACGACAACACACGGCTAGGAAATGCACGGCAAGGCAAGGAAAGGGTAACGCAAGGCAAGGCACGGTGAGGCTAGGCAAGGCTAATGCACGACAACGCAAGGCTAGGCAATGCACGACAATGCAAGTAAAGCTTAAAGCAAAGGAAGGCACGGTCAGGCGAGATAAGGCTAAGGCACGACAACGCAAGGCTAGGCAATGCACGGAAGGCAAGCAAAGAGTAACGGAAGGTAAGGAAGGCAAGGGAAAGCAAAGAAAGGCAAGTGTAACGGAAGGAACGACACGGCAAGGGGAAACAAGGCTAAGGCACGACAACGCACGCTAGGCAATGCACGGCAAGGCAAGGAAAGGGTAACGCAACGGAAAGCACGGTCAGGCGAGGCAAGGCTACGGAAAGCCAACGCAAGGCTAGGCAATGCACGGAAAGAAAGCAACGAGTAACGGAATGCAAGGAAGGAAAGGGAAAGCAAGGGAAGGCAAGGGTAACGGAAGGAACGGCACGGCAAGGGGAAACAAGGCTAAGGCACGACAACGCACGGCTAGGCAATGCACGGAAAGGCAAGGAAAGGGTAACGCATGGGAAAGCACGGTCAGGCGATGCAAGGCTAAGGCATGACAACGCAAGGCTAGGCAATGCACGGAAAGCAAGCAAAGAGTAACGGAACGCAAGGAAGGCAAGGGAAAGCAAGGGAAGGCAAGGGTAACGGAAGGAACGGCACGGTAAGGGGTAACAAGTCTAAGGCACGGCATCGCAGGGCTAGGCAATGCACGGCAAGGCAAGGAAAGGGTAACGCAGGGGAAGGCACGGTCAGGTGAGGCAAGGATAAGGCACGACAATGCAAGGCTAGGCAATGCACGGCAAGGCAAGGAAAGAGTAACGGAAGGAAAGGAAGGCAAGTCAAAGCCAGGAAAGGCAAGTGTAACAAAAGGCACGCCACGGCAAGGGGAAACAAGGCTAAGGCACGACAACGCACGGCTAGGCAATGCACGGCAAGGCAAGGAAAGGGTAACGCAAGGCAAGGCACAGTGAGGCTAGGCAAGGCTAATGCACGACAACGCAAGGCTAGGCAATGCACGACAATGCAAGGAAAGCTTAAAGCAAAGGAAGGCACGGTCAGGCGAGATAAGGCTATGGCACGACAACGCAAGGCTGGGCAATGCAGGGAAGGGAAGCAAAGAGTAACGGAAGGTAAGCAAGGCAAGGAAAAGCAAGGAAAGGCAAGGGTACCGGAAGGAATTGCACGGCAAGGGGAAACAAGGCTAAGGCACGGCAACGCAGGCTGGGCAATGCACGGCAAGGCAAGGAAAGGGTAACGCATGGGAAAGCACGTTCAGGCGAGGCAAGGCTAAGGCACGACAACGCAAGGCTAGGCAATGCACGGAAGGCAAGCAAAGAGTAACGGAAGGTAAGGAAGGCAAGGGAAAGCAAAGAAAGGCAAGTGTAACGGAAGGAACTGCACGGCAAGGGGAAACAAGGCTAAGGCACGACAACGCACGGCTAGGCAATGCACGGCAAGGCAAGCAAAGGGTAACGCAAGGAAAGGCACGGTGAGGCTAGGCAAGGCTAATGCACGAAAACGCAAGGCTAGGCGATGCACGACAATGCAAGGAAAGCTTAAAGCAAAGGAAGGCAAGGTCAGGCGAGATAAGGTTAAGGCACGACAACGCAAGGCTAGGAAATTCAGGGAAGGCAAGCAAAGAGTAACGGAAGGTAAGCAAGGCAAGGAAAAGGAAGGAAAGGCCAGGGTAATGGAAGGAACGGCACGGCAAGGGGTAACAAGGCTAAGGCACGACAACGCAGGGCTAGGCAATTCACGACAATGCAAGGAAAGCTTAAAGCAAAGGAAGGCACGGTCAGGCGAGATAAGGCTAAGGCACGACAACGCAAGGCTAGGCAATGCACGGAAAGCAAGCAAAGAGTAACGCAAGGCAAGGCACGGTGAGGCTAGGCAAGGCTAATGCACGACAACGCAAGGCTAGGCAATGCACGACAATGCAAGTAAAGCTTAATGCAAAGGAAGGCACGGTCAGGCGAGATAAGGCTAAGGCACGACAACGCAAGGCTAGGCAATGCACGGAAGGCAAGCAAAGAGGAACGGAAGGTAAGCAAGGCAAGGAAAAGCAAGGAAAGGCAAGGGTAACGGAAGGAATTGCACGGCAAGGGGAAACAAGGCTAAGGCACGGCAACGCAGGCTGGGCAATGCACGGCAAGGCAAGGAAAGGGTAACGCATGGGAAAGCACGTTCAGGCGAGGCAAGGCTAAGGCACGACAAAGCAAGGCTAGGCAATGCACGGAAGGCAAGCAAAGAGTAACGGAAGTTAAGGAAGGCAAGGGCAAGCAAAGAAAGGCAAGTGTAACGGAAGGAACTGCACGGCAAGGGGAAACAAGGCTAAGGCACGACAACGCACGGCTAGGCAATGCACGGCAAGGCAAGCAAAGGGTAACGCAAGGCAATGCACGGTGAGGCTAGACAAGGCTAATGCACGAAAACGCAAGGCTAGGCAATGCACGACAATGCAAGGAAAGCTTAAAGCAAAGGAAGGCAAGGTCAGGCGAGATAAGGCAAAGGCACGACAACGCAAGGCTAGGCAATTCAGGGAAGGCAAGCAAAGAGTAACGGAAGGTAAGGAAGGCAAGGAAAAGCAAGGAAAGGCAAGGGTAACGGAAGGAACGGCGCGGCAAGGGGGAACAAGTCTAAGGCACGGCACCGAACGCTAGGCAATGAACGGCAAGGCAAGGAAAGGGTAACGCATGGGAAAGCACGGTCAGGCGAGGCAAGGCTAAGGCACGACAACGCAAGGCTAGGCAATGCACGGAAGGCAAGCAAAGAATAACGGAAGGTAAGGAAGGCAAGGGAAAGCAAGGAAAGGCAAGTGTAACGGAAGGAACGGCACGGCAAGGGGAAACAAGGCTAAGGCACGACAACGCACGCTAGGCAAAGCACGGCAAGGCAAGGAAAGGGTAACGCATGGGAAAGCACGGTCAGGCGAGGCAAGGCTAAGGCATGACAACGCAAGGCTAGGCAATGCACGGAAAGCAAGCAAAGAGTAACGGAACGCAAGGAAGGCAAGGGAAAGCAAGGGAAGGCAAGGGTAACGGAAGGAACGGCACGGCAAGGGGTAAGAAGGCTAAGGCACGACAACGCAGGGCTAGGCAATGCACGGCAAGGCAAGGAAAGGGTAACGCAGGGGAAGGCACGGTCAGGTGAGGCAAGGATAAGGCACGACAATGCAAGGCTAGGCAATGCACGGCAAGGCAAGTAAAGAGTAACGGAAGGAAAGGAAGGCAAGGCAAAGCCAGGCAAGGCAAGTGTAACAAAAGGCACGCCACGGCAAGGGGAATCAAGGCTAAGGCACGAAAACGCACGGCTAGGCAATGCACGGCATGGCAAGGAAAGGGTAACGCAAGGCAAGGCACGGTGAGGCTAGGCAAGGCTAATGCACGACAACGCAAGGCTAGGCAATGCACGACAATGCAAGGAAAGCTTAAAGCAAAGGAAAGCACGGTCAGGCGAGATAAGGCTAAGGCACGACAACGCAAGGCTAGGCAATGCACGGAAGGCAAGCAAAGAGTAACGGAAGGTAAGGAAGGCAAGGGAAAGCAAAGAAAGGCAAGTGTAACGGAAGGAACGGCACGGCAAGGGGAAACAAGGCTAAGGCACGACAACGCACGCTAGGCAATGCACGGCAAGGCAAGGAAAGGGTAACGCATGGGAAAGCACGGTCAGGCGAGGCAAGCCTAAGGCATGACAACGCAAGGCTAGGCAATGCACGGAAAGCAAGCAAAGAGGAACGGAACGCAAGGAAGGCAAGGAAAAGCAAGGAAAGGCAAGGGTAACGGAAGGAACGGCGCGGCAAGGGGGAACAAGTCTAAGGCACGACACCGAACGCTAGGCAATGAACGGCAAGGCAAGGAAAGGGTAACGCATGGGAAAGCACGGTCAGGCGAGGCAAGGCTAAGGCACGACAACGCAAGGCTAGGCAATGCACGGAAGGCAAGCAAAGAGTAACGGAAGGTAAGGAAGGCAAGGGAAAGCAAGGAAAGGCAAGTGTAACGGAAGGAACGGCACGGCAAGGGGAAACAAGGCTAAGGCACGACAACGCACGCTAGGCAAAGCACGGCAAGGCAAGGAAAGGGTAACGCATGGGAAAGCACGGTCAGGCGAGGCAAGGCTAAGGCATGACAACGCAAGGCTAGGCAATGCACGGAAAGCAAGCAAAGAGTAACGGAACGCAAGGAAGGCAAGGGAAAGCAAGGGAAGGCAAGGGTAACGGAAGGAACGGCACGGCAAGGGGTAAGAAGGCTAAGGCACGACAACGCAGGGCTAGGCAATGCACGGCAAGGCAAGGAAAGGGTAACGCAGGGGAAGGCACGGTCAGGTGAGGCAAGGTTAAGGCACGACAATGCAAGGCTAGGCAATGCACGGCAAGGCAAGTAAAGAGTAACGGAAGGAAAGGAAGGCAAGGCAAAGCCAGGCAAGGCAAGTGTAACAAAAGGCACGCCACGGCAAGGGGAATCAAGGCTAAGGCACGAAAACGCACGGCTAGGCAATGCACGGCATGGCAAGGAAAGGGTAACGCAAGGCAAGGCACGGTGAGGCTAGGCAAGGCTAATGCACGACAACGCAAGGCTAGGCAATGCACGACAATGCAAGGAAAGCTTAAAGCAAAGGAAGGCACGGTCAGGCGAGATAAGGCTAAGGCACGACAACGCAAGGCTAGGCAATGCACGGAAGGCAAGCAAAGAGTAACGGAAGGTAAGGAAGGCAAGGGAAAGCAAAGAAAGGCAAGTGTAACGGAAGGAACGGCACGGCAAGGGGAAACAAGGCTAAGGCACGACAACGCACGCTAGGCAATGCACGGCAAGGCAAGGAAAGGGTAACGCATGGGAAAGCACGGTCAGGCGAGGCAAGCCTAAGGCATGACAACGCAAGGCTAGGCAATGCACGGAAAGCAAGCAAAGAGGAACGGAACGCAAGGAAGGCAAGGGAAAGCAAGGGAAGGCAAGGGTAACGGAAGGAACGGCACGGCAAGGGGTAACAAGGCTAAGGCACGACAACGCAGGGCTAGGCAATGCACGGCAAGGCAAGGAAAGAGTAACGGAAGGAAAGGAAGGCAAGGCAAAGACAGGCAAGGCAAGTGTAACAAAAGGCACGCAACGGCAAGGGGAAACAAGGCTAAGGCATGACAACGCACGGCTAGGCAATGCACGGCAAGGCAAGGAAAGGGTAACGCAAGGCAAGGCACGGTGAGGCTAGGCAAGGCTAATGCACGACAACGCAAGGCTAGGCAATGCACGACAATGCAAGTAAAGCTTAAAGCAAAGGAAGGCACGGTCAGGCGAGATAAGGCTAAGGCACGACAACGCAAGGCTAGGCAATGCACGGAAGGCAAGCAAAGAGTAACGGAAGGTAAGGAAGGCAAGGGAAAGCAAAGAAAGGCAAGTGTAACGGAAGGAACGACACGGCAAGGGGAAACAAGGCTAAGGCACGACAACGCACGCTAGGCAATGCACGGCAAGGCAAGGAAAGGGTAACGCAACGGAAAGCACGGTCAGGCGAGGCAAGGCTACGGAAAGCCAACGCAAGGCTAGGCAATGCACGGAAAGAAAGCAACGAGTAACGGAATGCAAGGAAGGAAAGGGAAAGCAAGGGAAGGCAAGGGTAACGGAAGGAACGGCACGGCAAGGGGAAACAAGGCTAAGGCACGACAACGCACGGCTAGGCAATGCACGGAAAGGCAAGGAAAGGGTAACGCATGGGAAAGCACGGTCAGGCGATGCAAGGCTAAGGCATGACAACGCAAGGCTAGGCAATGCACGGAAAGCAAGCAAAGAGTAACGGAACGCAAGGAAGGCAAGGGAAAGCAAGGGAAGGCAAGGGTAACGGAAGGAACGGCACGGTAAGGGGTAACAAGTCTAAGGCACGGCAACGCAGGGCTAGGCAATGCACGGCAAGGCAAGGAAAGGGTAACGCAGGGGAAGGCACGGTCAGGTGAGGCAAGGATAAGGCACGACAATGCAAGGCTAGGCAATGCACGGCAAGGCAAGGAAAGAGTAACGGAAGGAAAGGAAGGCAAGTCAAAGCCAGGAAAGGCAAGTGTAACAAAAGGCACGCCACGGCAAGGGGAAACAAGGCTAAGGCACGACAACGCACGGCTAGGCAATGCACGGCAAGGCAAGGAAAGGGTAACGCAAGGCAAGGCACGGTGAGGCTAGGCAAGGCTAATGCACGACAACGCAAGGCTAGGCAATGCACGACAATGCAAGGAAAGCTTAAGCAAAGGAAAGCACGGTCAGGCGAGATAAGGCTATGGCACGACAACGCAAGGCTGGGCAATGCAGGGAAGGGAAGCAAAGAGTAACGGAAGTTAAGCAAGGCAAGGAAAAGCAAGGAAAGGCAAGGGTACCGGAAGGAATTGCACGGCAAGGGGAAACAAGGCTAAGGCACGGCAACGCAGGCTGGGCAATGCACGGCAAGGCAAGGAAAGGGTAACGCATGGGAAAGCACGTTCAGGCGAGGCAAGGCTAAGGCACGACAACGCAAGGCTAGGCAATGCACGGAAGGCAAGCAAAGAGTAACGGAAGGTAAGGAAGGCAAGGGAAAGCAAAGAAAGGCAAGTGTAACGGAAGGAACTGCACGGCAAGGGGAAACAAGGCTAAGGCACGACAACGCACGGCTAGGCAATGCACGGCAAGGCAAGCAAAGGGTAACGCAAGGCAATTCACGGTGAGGCTAGACAATGCTAATGCACGAAAACGCAAGGCTAGGCAATGCACGACAATGCAAGGAAAGCTTAAAGCAAAGGAAGGCAAGGTCAGGAGAGATAAGGCAAAGGCACGACAACGCAAGGCTAGGCAATTCAGGGAAGGCAAGCAAAGAGTAACGGAAGGTAAGGAAGGCAAGGAAAAGCAAGGAAAGGCAAGGGTAACGGAAGGAACGGCACGGCAAGGGGGAACAAGTCTAAGGCACGACACCGAACGCTAGGCAATGAACGGCAAGGGAAGGAAAGGGTAACGCATGGGAAAGCACGGTCAGGCGAGGCAAGGCTAAGGCACGACAACGCAAGGCTAGGCAATGCACGGAAGGCAAGCAAAGAGTAACGGAAGGTAAGGAAGGCAAGGGAAAGCAAGGAAAGGCAAGTGTAACGGAAGGAACGGCACGGCAAGGGGAAACAAGGCTAAGGCACGACAACGCACGGTAGGCAATGCACGGCAAGGCAAGGAAAGGGTAACGCATGGGAAAGCACGGTCAGGCGAGGCAAGGCTAAGGCATGACAACGCAAGGCTAGGCAATGGACGGAAAGGAAGCAAAGAGTAACGGAACGCAAGGAAGGCAAGGGAAAGCAAGGGAAGGCAAGGGTAACGGAAGGAACGGCACGGCAAGGGGTAAGAAGGCTAAGGCACGACAACGCAGGGCTAGGCAATGCTCGGCAAGGCAAGGAAAGGGTAACGCAGGGGAAGGCACGGTCAGGTGAGGCAAGGATAAGGCACGACAATGCAAGGCTAGGCAATGCACGGCAAGGCAAGTAAAGAGTAACGGAAGGAAAGGAAGGCAAGGCAAAGCCAGGCAAGGCAAGTGTAACAAAAGGCACCCCACGGCAAGGGGAATCAAGGCTAAGGCACGACAACGCACGGCTAGGCAATGCACGGCAAGGCAAGGAAAGGGTAACGCAAGGCAAGGCACGGTGAGGCTAGGCAAGGCTAATGCACGACAACGCAAGGCTAGGCAATGCACGACAATGCAAGGAAAGCTTAAAGCAAAGGAAGGCACGGTCAGGCGAGATAAGGCTAAGGCACGACAACGCAAGGCTAGGCAATGCACGGAAGGCAAGCAAAGAGTAACGGAAGGTAAGGAAGGCAAGGGAAAGCAAAGAAAGGCAAGTGTAACGGAAGGAACGGCACGGCAAGGGGAAACAAGGCTAAGGCACGACAACGCACGCTAGGCAATGCACGGCAAGGCAAGGAAAGGGTAACGCATGGGAAAGCACGGTCAGGCGAGGCAAGGCTAAGGAAAGCCAACGCAAGGCTAGGCAAAGCACGGAAAGTAAGCAAGGAGTAACGGAATGCAAGGAAGGAAAGGGAAAGCAAAGAAAGGCAAGTGTAACGGAAGGAACGGCACGGCAAGGGGAAACAAGGCTAAGGCACGACAAGGCACGGCTAGGCAATGCACGGCAAGGCAAGCAAAGGGTAACGCAAGGAAAGGCACGGTGAGGCTAGGCAAGGCTAATGCACGAAAACGCAAGGCTAGGCGATGCACGACAATGCAAGGAAAGCTTAAAGCAAAGGAAGGCAAGGTCAGGCGAGATAAGGTTAAGGCACGACAACGCAAGGCTAGGAAATTCAGGGAAGGCAAGCAAAGAGTAACGGAAGGTAAGCAAGGCAAGGAAAAGGAAGGAAAGGCCAGGGTAATGGAAGGAACGGCACGGCAAGGGGTAACAAGGCTAAGGCACGACAACGCAGGGCTAGGCAATGCACGACAATGCAAGGAAAGCTTAAAGCAAAGGAAGGCACGGTCAGGCGAGATAAGGCTAAGGCACGACAACGCAAGGCTAGGCAATGCACGGAAAGCAAGCAAAGAGTAACGCAAGGCAAGGCACGGTGAGGCTAGGCAAGGCTAATGCACGACAACGCAAGGCTAGGCAATGCACGACAATGCAAGTAAAGCTTAATGCAAAGGAAGGCACGGTCAGGCGAGATAAGGCTAAGGCACGACAACGCAAGGCTAGGCAATGCACGGAAAGCAAGCAAAGAGTAACGGAACGCAAGGAAGGCAAGGGAAAGCAAGGGAAGGCAAGGGTAACGGAAGGAACGGCACGGCAAGGGGTAACAAGGCTAAGGCACGACAACGCAGGGCTAGGCAATGCACGGCAAGGCAAGGAAAGAGTAACGGAAGGAAAGGAAGGCAAGGCAAAGCCAGGCAAGGCAAGTGTAACAAAAGGCACGCAACGGCAAGGGGAAACAAGGCTAAGGCACGACAACACACGGCTAGGAAATGCACGGCAAGGCAAGGAAAGGGTAACGCAAGGCAAGGCACGGTGAGGCTAGGCAAGGCTAATGCACGACAACGCAAGGCTAGGCAATGCACGACAATGCAAGGAAAGCTTAAAGCAAAGGAAGGCACGGTCAGGCGAGATAAGGCTAAGGCACGACAACGCAAGGCTAGGCAATGCACGGAAGGCAAGCAAAGAGTAACGGAAGGTAAGGAAGGCAAGGGAAAGCAAGGAAAGGCAAGTGTAACGGAAGGAACGGCACGGCAAGGGGAAACAAGGCTAAGGCACGACAACGCACGGTAGGCAATGCACGGCAAGGCAAGGAAAGGGTAACGCATGGGAAAGCACGGTCAGGCGAGGCAAGGCTAAGGCATGACAACGCAAGGCTAGGCAATGGACGGAAAGGAAGCAAAGAGTAACGGAACGCAAGGAAGGCAAGGGAAAGCAAGGGAAGGCAAGGGTAACGGAAGGAACGGCACGGCAAGGGGTAAGAAGGCTAAGGCACGACAACGCAGGGCTAGGCAATGCTCGGCAAGGCAAGGAAAGGGTAACGCAGGGGAAGGCACGGTCAGGTGAGGCAAGGATAAGGCACGACAATGCAAGGCTAGGCAATGCACGGCAAGGCAAGTAAAGAGTAACGGAAGGAAAGGAAGGCAAGGCAAAGCCAGGCAAGGCAAGTGTAACAAAAGGCACCCCACGGCAAGGGGAATCAAGGCTAAGGCACGACAACGCACGGCTAGGCAATGCACGGCAAGGCAAGGAAAGGGTAACGCAAGGCAAGGCACGGTGAGGCGAGATAAGGCTAAGGCACGACAACGCACGCTAGGCAATGCACGGCAAGGAAAGCTTAAAGCAAAGGAAGGCACGGTCAGGCGAGATAAGGCTAAGGCACGACAACGCAAGGCTAGGCAATGCACGGAAGGCAAGCAAAGAGTAACGGAAGGTAAGGAAGGCAAGGGAAAGCAAAGAAAGGCAAGTGTAACGGAAGGAACGGCACGGCAAGGGGAAACAAGGCTAAGGCACGACAACGCACGCTAGGCAATGCACGGCAAGGCAAGGAAAGGGTAACGCATGGGAAAGCACGGTCAGGCGAGGCAAGGCTAAGGAAAGCCAACGCAAGGCTAGGCAAAGCACGGAAAGCAAGCAAAGAGTAACGGAACGCAAGGAAGGCAAGGGAAAGCAAGGGAAGGCAAGGGTAACGGAAGGAACGGCACGGCAAGGGGTAACAAGGCTAAGGCACGACAACGCAGGGCTAGGCAATGCACGGCAAGGCAAGGAAAGAGTAACGGAAGGAAAGGAAGGCAAGGCAAAGCCAGGCAAGGCAAGTGTAACAAAAAGCACGCAACGGCAAGGGGAAACAAGGCTAAGGCACGACAACACACGGCTAGGAAATGCACGGCAAGGCAAGGAAAGGGTAACGCAAGGCAAGGCACGGTAAGGCTAGGCAAGGCTAATGCACGACAACGCAAGGCTAGGCAATGCACGACAATGCAAGTAAAGCTTAAAGCAAAGGAAGGCACGGTCAGGCGAGATAAGGCTAAGGCACGACAACGCAAGGCTAGGCAATGCAGGGAAGGCAAGCAAAGAGTAACGGAAGGTAAGGAAGGCAAGGGAAAGCAAGGAAAGGCAATGGTAACGGAAGGAACGGCACGGCAAGGGGAAACAAGGTTAAGGCACGACAACGCACGCTAGGCAATGCACGGCAAGGCAAGGAAAGGGTAACGCATGGGAAAGCACGGTCAGGCGAGGCAAGCCTAAGGCATGACAACGCAAGGCTAGGCAATGCACGGAAAGCAAGCAAAGAGTAACGGAACGCAAGGAAGGCAAGGGAAAGCAAGGGAAGGCAAGGGTAACGGAAGGAACGGCACGGCAAGGGGAAACAAGGCTAAGGCACGACAACGCAGGGCTAGGCAATGCACGGAAGGCAAGCAAAGAGTAACGGAAGGTAAGGAAGGCAAGGGAAAGCAAGGAAAGGCAAGTGTAACGGAAGGAACGGCACGGCAAGGGGAAACAAGGCTAAGGCACGACAACGCACGCTAGGCAATGCACGGCAAGGCAAGGAAAGGGTAACGCAGGGGAAGGCACGGTCAGGCGAGGCAAGCCTAAGGCATGACAACGCAAGGCTAGGCAATGCACGGAAAGCAAGCAAAGAGTAACGGAACGCAAGGAAGGCATGGGAAAGCAAGGGAAGGCAAGGGTAACGGAAGGAACGGCACGGCAAGGGGAAACAAGGCTAAGGCACGACAACGCACGCTAGGCAATGCACGGCAAGGCAAGGAAAGGGTAACGCAGGGGAAGGCACGGTCAGGTGAGGCAAGGAGAAGGCACGACAATGCAAGGCTAGGCAATGCACGGCAAGGCAAGGAAAGAGTAACGGAAGGAAAGGAAGGCAAGGCAAAGCCAGGAAAGGCAAGTGTAACAAAAGGCACGCCACGGCAAGGGGAATCAAGGCTAAGGCACGACAACGCACGGCTAGGCAATGCACGGCAAGGCAAGGAAAGGGTAACGCAAGGCAAGGCACGGTGAGGCTAGGCAAGGCTAATGCACGACAACGCAAGGCTAGGCAATGCACCAAAATGCAAGGAAAGCTTAAAGCAAAGGAAGGCACGGTCAGGCGAGATAAGGCTAAGGCACGACAACGCAAGGCTACGCAATGCACGGAAGGCAAGCAAAGAGTAACGGAAGTTAAGGAAGGCAAGGGAAAGCAAGGAAAGGCAAGTGTAACGGAAGGAATGGCACGGCAAGGGGAAACAAGGCTAAGGCACGACAACGCACGCTAGGCAATGCACGGCAAGGCAAGGAAAGGGTAACGCAGGGGAAGGCACGGTCAGGTGAGGCAAGGAGAAGGCACGACAATGCAAGGCTAGGCAATGCACGGCAAGGCAAGGAAAGAGTAACGGAAGGAAAGGAAGGCAAGGCAAAGCCAGGAAAGGCAAGTGTAACAAAAGGCACGCCACGGCAAGGGGAATCAAGGCTAAGGCACGACAACGCACGGCTAGGCAATGCACGGCAAGGCAAGGAAAGGGTAACGCAAGGCAAGGCACGGTGAGGCTAGGCAAGGCTAATGCACGACAACGCAAGGCTAGGCAATGCACCACAATGCAAGGAAAGCTTAAAGCAAAGGAAGGCACGGTCAGGCGAGATAAGGCTAAGGCACGACAACGCAAGGCTACGCAATGCACGGAAGGCAAGCAAAGAGTAACGGAAGTTAAGGAAGGCAAGGGAAAGCAAGGAAAGGCAAGTGTAACGGAAGGAATGGCACGGCAAGGGGAAACAAGGCTAAGGCACGACAACGCACGCTAGGCAATGCACGGCAAGGCAAGGAAAGGGTAACGCATGGGAAAGCACGGTCAGGCGAGGCAAGCCTAAGGCATGACAACGCAAGGCTAGGCAATGCACGGAAAGCAAGCAAAGTGTAAAGGAACGCAAGGAAGGCAAGGGAAAGCAAGGGAAGGCAAGGGTAACCGAAGGAACGGCACGATAAGGGGTAACAAGGCTAAGGCACGGCAACGCAGGGCTAGGCAATGCACGGCAAGGCAAGGAAAGGGTAACGCAGGGGAAGGCACGGTCAGGTGAGGCAAGGATAAGGAACGCCAATGCAAGGCTAGGCAATGCACGGCAAGGCAAGGAAAGAGGAACGGAAGGAAAGGAAGGCAAGTCAAAGCCAGGAAAGGCAAGTGTAACAAAAGGCTCGCCACGGCAAGGGGAAACAAGGCTAAGGCACGACAACGCACGGCTAGGCAATGCACGGCAAGGCAAGGAAAGGGTAACGCAAGGCAAGGCACGGTGAGGCTAGGCAAGGCTAATGCACGACAACGCAAGGCTAGGCAATGCACGACATTGCAAGGAAAGCTTAAAGCAAAGGAAGGCACGGTCAGGCGAGACAAGGCTAAGGCACGACAACGCAAGGCTAGGCAATGCAGGGAAGGGAAGCAAAGAGGAACGGAAGGTAAGCAAGGCAAGGAAAAGCAAAGAAAGGCAAGGGTAACGGAAGGAATTGCACGGCAAGGGGAAACAAGGCTAAGGCACGGCAACGCAGGCTGGGCAATGCACGGCAAGGCAAGGAAAGGGTAACGCATGGGAAAGCACGTTCAGGCGAGGCAAGGCTAAGGCACGACAAAGCAAGGCTAGGCAATGCACGGAAGGCAAGCAAAGAGTAACGGAAGTTAAGGAAGGCAAGGGCAAGCAAAGAAAGGCAAGTGTAACGGAAGGAACTGCACGGCAAGGGGAAACAAGGCTAAGGCACGACAACGCACGGCTAGGCAATGCACGGCAAGGCAAGCAAAGGGTAACGCAAGGCAATGCACGGTGAGGCTAGACAAGGCTAATGCACGAAAACGCAAGGCTAGGCAATGCACGACAATGCAAGGAAAGCTTAAAGCAAAGGAAGGCAAGGTCAGGCGAGATAAGGCAAAGGCACGACAACGCAAGGCTAGGCAATTCAGGGAAGGCAAGCAAAGAGTAACGGAAGGTAAGGAAGGCAAGGAAAAGCAAGGAAAGGCAAGGGTAACGGAAGGAACGGCGCGGCAAGGGGGAACAAGTCTAAGGCACGACACCGAACGCTAGGCAATGAACGGCAAGGCAAGGAAAGGGTAACGCATGGGAAAGCACGGTCAGGCGAGGCAAGGATAAGGCACGACAATGCAAGGCTAGGCAATGCACGGCAAGGCAAGTAAAGAGTAACGGAAGGAAAGGAAGGCAAGGCAAAGCCAGGCAAGGCAAGTGTAACAAAAGGCACGCCACGGCAAGGGGAATCAAGGCTAAGGCACGAAAACGCACGGCTAGGCAATGCACGGCATGGCAAGGAAAGGGTAACGCAAGGCAAGGCACGGTGAGGCTAGGCAAGGCTAATGCACGACAACGCAATGCTAGGCAATGCACGACAATGCAAGGAAAGCTTAAAGCAAAGGAAGGCACGGTCAGGCGAGATAAGGCTAAGGCACGACAACGCAAGGCTAGGCAATGCACGGAAGGCAAGCAAAGAGTAACGGAAGGTAAGGAAGGCAAGGGAAAGCAAAGAAAGGCAAGTGTAACGGAAGGAACGACACGGCAAGGGGAAACAAGGCTAAGGCACGACAACGCACGCTAGGCAATGCACGGCAAGGCAAGGAAAGGGTAACGCATGGGAAAGCACGGTCAGGCGAGGCAAGGCTACGGAAAGCCAACGCAAGGCTAGGCAATGCACGGAAAGAAAGCAACGAGTAACGGAATGCAAGGAAGGAAAGGGAAAGCAAGGAAAGGCAAGTGTAACGGAAGGAACGGCACGGCAAGGGGAAACAAGGCTAAGGCACGACAACGCACGCTAGGCAATGCACGGCAAGGCAAGGAAAGGGTAACGCAGGGGAAGGCACGGTCAGGCGAGGCAAGCCTAAGGCATGACAACGCAAGGCTAGGCAATGCACGGAAAGCAAGCAAAGAGTAACGGAACGCAAGGAAGGCATGGGAAAGCAAGGGAAGGCAAGGGTAACGGAAGGAACGGCACGGCAAGGGGAAACAAGGCTAAGGCACGACAACGCACGCTAGGCAATGCACGGCAAGGCAAGGAAAGGGTAACGCAGGGGAAGGCACGGTCAGGTGAGGCAAGGAGAAGGCACGACAATGCAAGGCTAGGCAATGCACGGCAAGGCAAGGAAAGAGTAACGGAAGGAAAGGAAGGCAAGGCAAAGCCAGGAAAGGCAAGTGTAACAAAAGGCACGCCACGGCAAGGGGAATCAAGGCTAAGGCACGACAACGCACGGCTAGGCAATGCACGGCAAGGCAAGGAAAGGGTAACGCAAGGCAAGGCACGGTGAGGCTAGGCAAGGCTAATGCACGACAACGCAAGGCTAGGCAATGCACCACAATGCAAGGAAAGCTTAAAGCAAAGGAAGGCACGGTCAGGCGAGATAAGGCTAAGGCACGACAACGCAAGGCTACGCAATGCACGGAAGGCAAGCAAAGAGTAACGGAAGTTAAGGAAGGCAAGGGAAAGCAAGGAAAGGCAAGTGTAACGGAAGGAATGGCACGGCAAGGGGAAACAAGGCTAAGGCACGACAACGCACGCTAGGCAATGCACGGCAAGTCAAGGAAAGGGTAACGCATGGGAAAGCACGGTCAGGCGAGGCAAGCCTAAGGCATGACAACGCAAGGCTAGGCAATGCACGGAAAGCAAGCAAAGTGTAAAGGAACGCAAGGAAGGCAAGGGAAAGCAAGGGAAGGCAAGGGTAACCGAAGGAACGGCACGATAAGGGGTAACAAGGCTAAGGCACGGCAACGCAGGGCTAGGCAATGCACGGCAAGGCAAGGAAAGGGTAACGCAGGGGAAGGCACGGTCAGGTGAGGCAAGGGTAAGGAACGCCAATGCAAGGCTAGGCAATGCACGGCAAGGCAAGGAAAGAGGAACGGAAGGAAAGGAAGGCAAGTCAAAGCCAGGAAAGGCAAGTGTAACAAAAGGCTCGCCACGGCAAGGGGAAACAAGGCTAAGGCACGACAACGCACGGCTAGGCAATGCACGGCAAGGCAAGGAAAGGGTAACGCAAGGCAAGGCACGGTGAGGCTAGGCAAGGCTAATGCACGACAACGCAAGGCTAGGCAATGCACGACATTGCAAGGAAAGCTTAAAGCAAAGGAAGGCACGGTCAGGCGAGACAAGGCTAAGGCACGACAACGCAAGGCTAGGCAATGCAGGGAAGGGAAGCAAAGAGGAACGGAAGGTAAGCAAGGCAAGGAAAAGCAAAGAAAGGCAAGGGTAACGGAAGGAATTGCACGGCAAGGGGAAACAAGGCTAAGGCACGGCAACGCAGGCTGGGCAATGCACGGCAAGGCAAGGAAAGGGTAACGCATGGGAAAGCACGTTCAGGCGAGGCAAGGCTAAGGCACGACAAAGCAAGGCTAGGCAATGCACGGAAGGCAAGCAAAGAGTAACGGAAGTTAAGGAACGCAAGGGCAAGCAAAGAAAGGCAAGTGTAACGGAAGGAACTGCACGGCAAGGGGAAACAAGGCTAAGGCACGACAACGCACGGCTAGGCAATGCACGGCAAGGCAAGCAAAGGGTAACGCAAGGCAATGCACGGTGAGGCTAGACAAGGCTAATGCACGAAAACGCAAGGCTAGGCAATGCACGACAATGCAAGGAAAGCTTAAAGCAAAGGAAGGCAAGGTCAGGCGAGATAAGGCAAAGGCACGACAACGCAAGGCTAGGCAATTCAGGGAAGGCAAGCAAAGAGTAACGGAAGGTAAGGAAGGCAAGGAAAAGCAAGGAAAGGCAAGGGTAACGGAAGGAACGGCGCGGCAAGGGGGAACAAGTCTAAGGCACGACACCGAACGCTAGGCAATGAACGGCAAGGCAAGGAAAGGGTAACGCATGGGAAAGCACGGTCAGGCGAGGCAAGGCTAAGGCACGACAACGCAAGGCTAGGCAATGCACGGAAGGCAAGCAAAGAGTAACGGAAGGTAAGGAAGGCAAGGGAAAGCAAGGAAAGGCAAGTGTAACGGAAGGAACGGCACGGCAAGGGGAAACAAGGCTAAGGCACGACAACGTACGCTAGGCAAAGCACGGCAAGGCAAGGAAAGGGTAACGCATGGGAAAGCACGGTCAGGCGAGGCAAGGCTAAGGCATGACAACGCAAGGCTAGGCAATGCACGGAAAGCAAGCAAAGAGTAACGGAACGCAAGGAAGGCAAGGGAAAGCAAGGGAAGGCAAGGGTAACGGAAGGAACGGCACGGCAAGGGGTAAGAAGGCTAAGGCACGACAACGCAGTGCTAGGCAATGCACGGCAAGGCAAGGAAAGGGTAACGCAGGGGAAGGCACGGTCAGGTGAGGCAAGGATAAGGCACGACAATGCAAGGCTAGGCAATGCACGGCAAGGCAAGTAAAGAGTAACGGAAGGAAAGGAAGGCAAGGCAAAGCCAGGCAAGGCAAGTGTAACAAAAGGCACGCCACGGCAAGGGGAATCAAGGCTAAGGCACGAAAACGCACGGCTAGGCAATGCACGGCATGGCAAGGAAAGGGTAACGCAAGGCAAGGCACGGTGAGGCTAGGCAAGGCTAATGCACGACAACGGAAGGCTAGGCAATGCACGACAATGCAAGGAAAGCTTAAAGCAAAGGAAGGCACGGTCAGGCGAGATAAGGCTAAGGCACGACAACGCAAGGCTAGGCAATGCACGGAAGGCAAGCAAAGAGTAACGGAAGGTAAGGAAGGCAAGGGAAAGCAAAGAAAGGCAAGTGTAACGGAAGGAACGGCACGGCAAGGGGAAACAAGGCTAAGGCACGACAACGCACGCTAGGCAATGCACGGCAAGGCAAGGAAAGGGTAACGCATGGGAAAGCACGGTCAGGCGAGGCAAGCCTAAGGCATGACAACGCAAGGCTAGGCAATGCACGGAAAGCAAGCAAAGAGGAACGGAACGCAAGGAAGGCAAGGGAAAGCAAGGGAAGGCAAGGGTAACGGAAGGAACGGCACGGCAAGGGGTAACAAGGCTAAGGCACGACAACGCAGGGCTAGGCAATGCACGGCAAGGCAAGGAAAGAGTAACGGAAGGAAAGGAAGGCAAGGCAAAGCCAGGCAAGGCAAGTGTAACAAAAGGCACGCAACGGCAAGGGGAAACAAGGCTAAGGCACGACAACACACGGCTAGGAAATGCACGGCAAGGCAAGGAAAGGGTAACGCAAGGCAAGGCACGGTGAGGCTAGGCAAGGCTAATGCACGACAACGCAAGGCTAGGCAATGCACGACAATGCAAGTAAAGCTTAAAGCAAAGGAAGGCACGGTCAGGCGAGATAAGGCTAAGGCACGACAACGCAAGGCTAGGCAATGCACGGAAGGCAAGCAAAGAGTAACGGAAGGTAAGGAAGGCAAGGGAAAGCAAAGAAAGGCAAGTGTAACGGAAGGAACGACACGGCAAGGGGAAACAAGGCTAAGGCACGACAACGCACGCTAGGCAATGCACGGCAAGGCAAGGAAAGGGTAACGCATGGGAAAGCACGGTCAGGCGAGGCAAGGCTACGGAAAGCCAACGCAAGGCTAGGCAATGCACGGAAAGAAAGCAACGAGTAACGGAATGCAAGGAAGGAAAGGGAAAGCAAGGAAAGGCAAGTGTAACGGAAGGAACGGCACGGCAAGGGGAAACAAGGCTAAGGCACGACAACGCACGCTAGGCAATGCACGGCAAGGCAAGGAAAGGGTAACGCAGGGGAAGGCACGGTCAGGCGAGGCAAGCCTAAGGCATGACAACGCAAGGCTAGGCAATGCACGGAAAGCAAGCAAAGAGTAACGGAACGCAAGGAAGGCATGGGAAAGCAAGGGAAGGCAAGGGTAACGGAAGGAACGGCACGGCAAGGGGAAACAAGGCTAAGGCACGACAACGCACGCTAGGCAATGCACGGCAAGGCAAGGAAAGGGTAACGCAGGGGAAGGCACGGTCAGGTGAGGCAAGGAGAAGGCACGACAATGCAAGGCTAGGCAATGCACGGCAAGGCAAGGAAAGAGTAACGGAAGGAAAGGAAGGCAAGGCAAAGCCAGGAAAGGCAAGTGTAACAAAAGGCACGCCACGGCAAGGGGAATCAAGGCTAAGGCACGACAACGCACGGCTAGGCAATGCACGGCAAGGCAAGGAAAGGGTAACGCAAGGCAAGGCACGGTGAGGCTAGGCAAGGCTAATGCACGACAACGCAAGGCTAGGCAATGCACCACAATGCAAGGAAAGCTTAAAGCAAAGGAAGGCACGGTCAGGCGAGATAAGGCTAAGGCACGACAACGCAAGGCTACGCAATGCACGGAAGGCAAGCAAAGAGTAACGGAAGTTAAGGAAGGCAAGGGAAAGCAAGGAAAGGCAAGTGTAACGGAAGGAATGGCACGGCAAGGGGAAACAAGGCTAAGGCACGACAACGCACGCTAGGCAATGCACGGCAAGGCAAGGAAAGGGTAACGCATGGGAAAGCACGGTCAGGCGAGGCAAGCCTAAGGCATGACAACGCAAGGCTAGGCAATGCACGGAAAGCAAGCAAAGTGTAAAGGAACGCAAGGAAGGCAAGGGAAAGCAAGGGAAGGCAAGGGTAACCGAAGGAACGGCACGATAAGGGGTAACAAGGCTAAGGCACGGCAACGCAGGGCTAGGCAATGCACGGCAAGGCAAGGAAAGGGTAACGCAGGGGAAGTCACGGTCAGGCGAGGCAAGGCTAAGGCATGACAACGCAAGGCTAGGCAATGCACGGCAAGGCAAGGAAAGAGGAACGGAAGGAAAGGAAGGCAAGTCAAAGCCAGGAAAGGCAAGTGTAACAAAAGGCTCGCCACGGCAAGGGGAAACAAGGCTAAGGCACGACAACGCACGGCTAGGCAATGTACGGCAAGGCAAGGAAAGGGTAACGCAAGGCAAGGCACGGTGAGGCTAGGCAAGGCTAATGCACGACAACGCAAGGCTAGGCAATGCACGACATTGCAAGGAAAGCTTAAAGCAAAGGAAGGCACGGTCAGGCGAGACAAGGTTAAGGCACGACAACGCAAGGCTAGGCAATGCAGGGAAGGGAAGCAAAGAGGAACGGAAGGTAAGCAAGGCAAGGAAAAGCAAAGAAAGGCAAGGGTAACGGAAGGAATTGCACGGCAAGGGGAAACAAGGCTAAGGCACGGCAACGCAGGCTGGGCAATGCACGGCAAGGCAAGGAAAGGGTAACGCATGGGAAAGCACGTTCAGGCGAGGCAAGGCTAAGGCACGACAAAGCAAGGCTAGGCAATGCACGGAAGGCAAGCAAAGAGTAACGGAAGTTAAGGAAGGCAAGGGCAAGCAAAGAAAGGCAAGTGTAACGGAAGGAACTGCACGGCAAGGGGAAACAAGGCTAAGGCACGACAACGCACGGCTAGGCAATGCACGGCAAGGCAAGCAAAGGGTAACGCAAGGCAATGCACGGTGAGGCTAGACAAGGCTAATGCACGAAAACGCAAGGCTAGGCAATGCACGACAATGCAAGGAAAGCTTAAAGCAAAGGAAGGCAAGGTCAGGCGAGATAAGGCAAAGGCACGACAACGCAAGGCTAGGCAATTCACGGAAGGCAAGCAAAGAGTAACGGAAGGTAAGGAAGGCAAGGGAAAGCAAGGAAAGGCAAGTGTAACGGAAGGAACGGCACGGCAAGGGGAAACAAGGCTAAGGCACGACAACGTACGCTAGGCAAAGCACGGCAAGGCAAGGAAAGGGTAACGCATGGGAAAGCACGGTCAGGCAAGGCAAGGCTAAGGCATGACAACGCAAGGCTAGGCAATGCACGGAAAGCAAGCAAAGAGTAACGGAACGCAAGGAAGGCAAGGGAAAGCAAGGGAAGGCAAGGGTAACGGAAGGAACGGCACGGCAAGGGGTAAGAAGGCTAAGGCACGACAACGCAGGGCTAGGCAATGCACGGCAAGGCAAGGAAAGGGTAACGCAGGGAAAGGCACGGTCAGGTGAGGCAAGGATAAGGCACGACAATGCAAGGCTAGGCAATGCACGGCAAGGCAAGTAAAGAGTAACGGAAGGAAAGGAAGGCAAGGCAAAGCCAGGCAAGGCAAGTGTAACAAAAGGCACGCCACGGCAAGGGGAATCAAGGCTAAGGCACGAAAACGCACGGCTAGGCAATGCACGGCATGGCAAGGAAAGGGTAACGCAAGGCAAGGCACGGTGAGGCTAGGCAAGGCTAATGCACGACAACGCAAGGCTAGGCAATGCACGACAATGCAAGGAAAGCTTAAAGCAAAGGAAGGCACGGTCAGGCGAGATAAGGCTAAGGCACGACAACGCAAGGCTAGGCAATGCACGGAAGGCAAGCAAAGAGTAACGGAAGGTAAGGAAGGCAAGGGAAAGCAAAGAAAGGCAAGTGTAACGGAAGGAACGGCACGGCAAGGGGAAACAAGGCTAAGGCACGACAACGCACGCTAGGCAATGCACGGCAAGGCAAGGAAAGGGTAACGCATGGGAAAGCACGGTCAGGCGAGGCAAGCCTAAGGCATGACAACGCAAGGCTAGGCAATGCACGGAAAGCAAGCAAAGAGGAACGGAACGCAAGGAAGGCAAGGGAAAGCAAGGGAAGGCAAGGGTAACGGAAGGAACGGCACGGCAAGGGGTAACAAGGCTAAGGCACGACAACGCAGGGCTAGGCAATGCACGGCAAGGCAAGGAAAGAGTAACGGAAGGAAAGGAAGGCAAGGCAAAGCCAGGCAAGGCAAGTGTAACAAAAGGCACGCAACGGCAAGGGGAAACAAGGCTAAGGCACGACAACACACGGCTAGGAAATGCACGGCAAGGCAAGGAAAGGGTAACGCAAGGCAAGGCACGGTGAGGCTAGGCAAGGCTAATGCACGACAACGCAAGGCTAGGCAATGCACGACAATGCAAGTAAAGCTTAAAGCAAAGGAAGGCACGGTCAGGCGAGATAAGGCTAAGGCACGACAACGCAAGGCTAGGCAATGCACGGAAGGCAAGCAAAGAGTAACGGAAGGTAAGGAAGGCAAGGGAAAGCAAAGAAAGGCAAGTGTAACGGAAGGAACGACACGGCAAGGGGAAACAAGGCTAAGGCACGACAACGCACGCTAGGCAATGCACGGCAAGGCAAGGAAAGGGTAACGCATGGGAAAGCACGGTCAGGCGAGGCAAGCCTAAGGCATGACAACGCAAGGCTAGGCAATGCACGGAAAGCAAGCAAAGAGTAACGGAACGCAAGGAAGGCAAGGGAAAGCAAGGGAAGGCAAGGGTAACGGAAGGAACGGCACGGCAAGGGGAAACAAGGCTAAGGCACGACAACGCAGGGCTAGGCAATGCACGGAAGGCAAGCAAAGAGTAACGGAAGGTAAGGAAGGCAAGGGAAAGCAAGGAAAGGCAAGTGTAACGGAAGGAACGGCACGGCAAGGGGAAACAAGGCTAAGGCACGACAACGCACGCTAGGCAATGCACGGCAAGGCAAGGAAAGGGTAACGCAGGGGAAGGCACGGTCAGGCGAGGCAAGCCTAAGGCATGACAAAGCAAGGCTACGCAATGCACGGAAAGCAAGCAAAGAGTAACGGAACGCAAGGAAGGCATGGGAAAGCAAGGGAAGGCAAGGGTAACGGAAGGAACGGCACGGCAAGGGGAAACAAGGCTAAGGCACGACAACGCACGCTAGGCAATGCACGGCAAGGAAAGGAAAGGGTAACGCAGGGGAAGGCACGGTCAGGTGAGGCAAGGATAAGGCACGACAATGCAAGGCTAGGCAATGCACGGCAAGGCAAGGAAAGAGTAACGGAAGGAAAGGAAGGCAAGGCAAAGCCAGGAAAGGCAAGTGTAACAAAAGGCACGCCACGGCAAGGGGAATCAAGGCTAAGGCACGACAACGCACGGCTAGGCAATGCACGGCAAGGCAAGGAAAGGGTAACGCAAGGCAAGGCACGGTGAGGCTAGGCAAGGCTAATGCACGACAACGCAAGGCTAGGCAATGCACCACAATGCAAGGAAAGCTTAAAGCAAAGGAAGGCACGGTCAGGCGAGATAAGGCTAAGGCACGACAACGCAAGGCTACGCAATGCACGGAAGGCAAGCAAAGAGTAACGGAAGTTAAGGAAGGCAAGGGAAAGCAAGGGAAGGCAAGGGTAACGGAAGGAATGGCACGGCAAGGGGAAACAAGGCTAAGGCACGACAACGCAGGGCTAGGCAATGCACGGCAAGGCAAGGAAAGGGTAACGCATGGGAAAGCACGGTCAGGCGAGGCAAGCCTAAGGCATGACAACGCAAGGCTAGGCAATGCACGGCAAGGCAAGGAAAGAGTAAAGGAACGCAAGGAAGGCAAGGGAAAGCAAGGGAAGGCAAGGGTAACCGAAGGAACGGCACGATAAGGGGTAACAAGGCTAAGGCACGGCAACGCAGGGCTAGGCAATGCACGGCAAGGCAAGGAAAGGGTAACGCAGGGGAAGGCACGGTCAGGTGAGGCAAGGATAAGGAACGCCAATGCAAGGCTAGGCAATGCACGGCAAGGCAAGGAAAGAGGAACGGAAGGAAAGGAAGGCAAGTCAAAGCCAGGAAAGGCAAGTGTAACAAAAGGCTCGCCACGGCAAGGGGAAACAAGGCTAAGGCACGACAACGCACGGCTAGGCAATGCACGGCAAGGCAAGGAAAGGGTAACGCAAGGCAAGGCACGGTGAGGCTAGGCAAGGCTAATGCACGACAACGCAAGGCTAGGCAATGCACGACATTGCAAGGAAAGCTTAAAGCAAAGGAAGGCACGGTCAGGCGAGACAAGGCTAAGGCACGACAACGCAAGGCTAGGCAATGCAGGGAAGGGAAGCAAAGAGGAACGGAAGGTAAGCAAGGCAAGGAAAAGCAAGGAAAGGCAAGGGTAACGGAAGGAATTGCACGGCAAGGGGAAACAAGGCTAAGGCACGGCAACGCAGGCTGGGCAATGCACGGCAAGGCAAGGAAAGGGTAACGCATGGGAAAGCACGTTCAGGCGAGGCAAGGCTAAGGCAAGACAAAGCAAGGCTAGGCAATGCACGGAAGGCAAGCAAAGAGTAACGGAAGTTAAGGAAGGCAAGGGCAAGCAAAGAAAGGCAAGTGTAACGGAAGGAACTGCACGGCAAGGGGAAACAAGGTTAAGGCACGACAACGCACGGCTAGGCAATGCACGGCAAGGCAAGCAAAGGGTAACGCAAGGCAATGCACGGTGAGGCTAGACAAGGCTAATGCACGAAAACGCAAGGCTAGGCAATGCACGAAAATGCAAGGAAAGCTTAAAGCAAAGGAAGGCAAGGTCAGGCGAGATAAGGCAAAGGCACGACAACGCAAGGCTAGGCAATTCATGGAAGGCAAGCAAAGAGTAACGGAAGGTAAGGAAGGCAAGGAAAAGCAAGGAAAGGCAAGGGTAACGGAAGGAACGGCGCGGCAAGGGGGAACAAGTCTAAGGCACGACACCGAACGCTAGGCAATGAACGGCAAGGCAAGGAAAGGGTAACGCATGGGAAAGCACGGTCAGGCGAGGCAAGGCTAAGGCACGACAACGCAAGGCTAGGCAATGCACGGAAGGCAAGCAAAGAATAACGGAAGGTAAGGAAGGCAAGGGAAAGCAAGGAAAGGCAAGTGTAACGGAAGGAACGGCACGGCAAGGGGAAACAAGGCTAAGGCACGACAACGCACGCTAGGCAAAGCACGGCAAGGCAAGGAAAGGGTAACGCATGGGAAAGCACGGTCAGGCGAGGCAAGGCTAAGGCATGACAACGAAAGGCTAGGCAATGCACGGAAAGCAAGCAAAGAGTAACGGAACGCAAGGAAGGCAAGGGAAAGCAAGGGAAGGCAAGGGTAACGGAAGGAACGGCACGGCAAGGGGTAAGAAGGCTAAGGCACGACAACGCAGGGCTAGGCAATGCACGGCAAGGCAAGGAAAGGGTAACGCAGGGGAAGGCACGGTCAGGTGAGGCAAGGATAAGGCACGACAATGCAAGGCTAGGCAATGCACGGCAAGGCAAGTAAAGAGTAACGGAAGGAAAGGAAGGCAAGGCAAAGCCAGGCAAGGCAAGTGTAACAAAAGGCACGCCACGGCAAGGGGAATCAAGGCTAAGGCACGAAAACGCACGGCTAGGCAATGCACGGCATGGCAAGGAAAGGGTAACGCAAGGCAAGGCACGGTGAGGCTAGGCAAGGCTAATGCACGACAACGCAAGGCTAGGCAATGCACGACAATGCAAGGAAAGCTTAAAGCAAAGGAAGGCACGGTCAGGCGAGATAAGGCTAAGGCACGACAACGCAAGGCTAGGCAATGCACGGAAGGCAAGCAAAGAGTAACGGAAGGTAAGGAAGGCAAGGGAAAGCAAAGAAAGGCAAGTGTAACGGAAGGAACGGCACGGCAAGGGGAAACAAGGCTAAGGCACGACAACGCACGCTAGGCAATGCACGGCAAGGCAAGGAAAGGGTAACGCATGGGAAAGCACGGTCAGGCGAGGCAAGCCTAAGGCATGACAACGCAAGGCTAGGCAATGCACGGAAAGCAAGCAAAGAGGAACGGAACGCAAGGAAGGCAAGGAAAAGCAAGGAAAGGCAAGGGTAACGGAAGGAACGGCGCGGCAAGGGGGAACAAGTCTAAGGCACGACACCGAACGCTAGGCAATGAACGGCAAGGCAAGGAAAGGGTAACGCATGGGAAAGCACGGTCAGGCGAGGCAAGGCTAAGGCACGACAACGCAAGGCTAGGCAATGCACGGAAGGCAAGCAAAGAGTAACGGAAGGTAAGGAAGGCAAGGGAAAGCAAGGAAAGGCAAGTGTAACGGAAGGAACGGCACGGCAAGGGGAAACAAGGCTAAGGCACGACAACGCACGCTAGGCAAAGCACGGCAAGGCAAGGAAAGGGTAACGCATGGGAAAGCACGGTCAGGCGAGGCAAGGCTAAGGCATGACAACGCAAGGCTAGGCAATGCACGGAAAGCAAGCAAAGAGTAACGGAACGCAAGGAAGGCAAGGGAAAGCAAGGGAAGGCAAGGGTAACGGAAGGAACGGCACGGCAAGGGGTAAGAAGGCTAAGGCACGACAACGCAGGGCTAGGCAATGCACGGCAAGGCAAGGAAAGGGTAACGCAGGGGAAGGCACGGTCAGGTGAGGCAAGGATAAGGCACGACAATGCAAGGCTAGGCAATGCACGGCAAGGCAAGTAAAGAGTAACGGAAGGAAAGGAAGGCAAGGCAAAGCCAGGAAAGGCAAGTGTAACAAAAGGCACGCCACGGCAAGGGGAATCAAGGCTAAGGCACGAAAACGCACGGCTAGGCAATGCACGGCATGGCAAGGAAAGGGTAACGCAAGGCAAGGCACGGTGAGGCTAGGCAAGGCTAATGCACGACAACGCAAGGCTAGGCAATGCACGACAATGCAAGGAAAGCTTAAAGCAAAGGAAGGCACGGTCAGGCGAGATAAGGCTAAGGCACGACAACGCAAGGCTAGGCAATGCACGGAAGGCAAGCAAAGAGTAACGGAAGGTAAGGAAGGCAAGGGAAAGCAAAGAAAGGCAAGTGTAACGGAAGGAACGGCACGGCAAGGGGAAACAAGGCTAAGGCACGACAACGCACGCTAGGCAATGCACGGCAAGGCAAGGAAAGGGTAACGCATGGGAAAGCACGGTCAGGCGAGGCAAGCCTAAGGCATGACAACGCAAGGCTAGGCAATGCACGGAAAGCAAGCAAAGAGGAACGGAACGCAAGGAAGGCAAGGGAAAGCAAGGGAAGGCAAGGGTAACGGAAGGAACGGCACGGCAAGGGGTAACAAGGCTAAGGCACGACAACGCAGGGCTAGGCAATGCACGGCAAGGCAAGGAAAGAGTAACGGAAGGAAAGGAAGGCAAGGCAAAGCCAGGCAAGGCAAGTGTAACAAAAGGCACGCAACGGCAAGGGGAAACAAGGCTAAGGCACGACAACACACGGCTAGGAAATGCACGGCAAGGCAAGGAAAGGGTAACGCAAGGCAAGGCACGGTGAGGCTAGGCAAGGCTAATGCACGACAACGCAAGGCTAGGCAATGCACGACAATGCAAGTAAAGCTTAAAGCAAAGGAAGGCACGGTCAGGCGAGATAAGGCTAAGGCACGACAACGCAAGGCTAGGCAATGCACGGAAGGCAAGCAAAGAGTAACGGAAGGTAAGGAAGGCAAGGGAAAGCAAAGAAAGGCAAGTGTAACGGAAGGAACGACACGGCAAGGGGAAACAAGGCTAAGGCACGACAACGCACGCTAGGCAATGCACGGCAAGGCAAGGAAAGGGTAACGCAACGGAAAGCACGGTCAGGCGAGGCAAGGCTACGGAAAGCCAACGCAAGGCTAGGCAATGCACGGAAAGAAAGCAACGAGTAACGGAATGCAAGGAAGGAAAGGGAAAGCAAGGGAAGGCAAGGGTAACGGAAGGAACGGCACGGCAAGGGGAAACAAGGCTAAGGCACGACAACGCACGGCTAGGCAATGCACGGAAAGGCAAGGAAAGGGTAACGCATGGGAAAGCACGGTCAGGCGATGCAAGGCTAAGGCATGACAACGCAAGGCTAGGCAATGCACGGAAAGCAAGCAAAGAGTAACGGAACGCAAGGAAGGCAAGGGAAAGCAAGGGAAGGCAAGGGTAACGGAAGGAACGGCACGGTAAGGGGTAACAAGTCTAAGGCACGGCAACGCAGGGCTAGGCAATGCACGGCAAGGCAAGGAAAGGGTAACGCAGGGGAAGGCACGGTCAGGTGAGGCAAGGATAAGGCACGACAATGCAAGGCTAGGCAATGCACGGCAAGGCAAGGAAAGAGTAACGGAAGGAAAGGAAGGCAAGTCAAAGCCAGGAAAGGCAAGTGTAACAAAAGGCACGCCACGGCAAGGGGAAACAAGGCTAAGGCACGACAACGCACGGCTAGGCAATGCACGGCAAGGCAAGGAAAGGGTAACGCAAGGCAAGGCACAGTGAGGCTAGGCAAGGCTAATGCACGACAACGCAAGGCTAGGCAATGCACGACAATGCAAGGAAAGCTTAAAGCAAAGGAAGGCACGGTCAGGCGAGATAAGGCTATGGCACGACAACGCAAGGCTGGGCAATGCAGGGAAGGGAAGCAAAGAGTAACGGAAGTTAAGCAAGGCAAGGAAAAGCAAGGAAAGGCAAGGGTACCGGAAGGAATTGCACGGCAAGGGGAAACAAGGCTAAGGCACGGCAACGCAGGCTGGGCAATGCACGGCAAGGCAAGGAAAGGGTAACGCATGGGAAAGCACGTTCAGGCGAGGCAAGGCTAAGGCACGACAACGCAAGGCTAGGCAATGCACGGAAGGCAAGCAAAGAGTAACGGAAGGTAAGGAAGGCAAGGGAAAGCAAAGAAAGGCAAGTGTAACGGAAGGAACTGCACGGCAAGGGGAAACAAGGCTAAGGCACGACAACGCACGGCTAGGCAATGCACGGCAAGGCAAGCAAAGGGTAACGCAAGGCAATTCACGGTGAGGCTAGACAATGCTAATGCACGAAAACGCAAGGCTAGGCAATGCACGACAATGCAAGGAAAGCTTAAAGCAAAGGAAGGCAAGGTCAGGAGAGATAAGGCAAAGGCACGACAACGCAAGGCTAGGCAATTCAGGGAAGGCAAGCAAAGAGTAACGGAAGGTAAGGAAGGCAAGGAAAAGCAAGGAAAGGCAAGGGTAACGGAAGGAACGGCACGGCAAGGGGGAACAAGTCTAAGGCACGACACCGAACGCTAGGCAATGAACGGCAAGGGAAGGAAAGGGTAACGCATGGGAAAGCACGGTCAGGCGAGGCAAGGCTAAGGCACGACAACGCAAGGCTAGGCAATGCACGGAAGGCAAGCAAAGAGTAACGGAAGGTAAGGAAGGCAAGGGAAAGCAAGGAAAGGCAAGTGTAACGGAAGGAACGGCACGGCAAGGGGAAACAAGGCTAAGGCACGACAACGCACGGTAGGCAATGCACGGCAAGGCAAGGAAAGGGTAACGCATGGGAAAGCACGGTCAGGCGAGGCAAGGCTAAGGCATGACAACGCAAGGCTAGGCAATGGACGGAAAGGAAGCAAAGAGTAACGGAACGCAAGGAAGGCAAGGGAAAGCAAGGGAAGGCAAGGGTAACGGAAGGAACGGCACGGCAAGGGGTAAGAAGGCTAAGGCACGACAACGCAGGGCTAGGCAATGCTCGGCAAGGCAAGGAAAGGGTAACGCAGGGGAAGGCACGGTCAGGTGAGGCAAGGATAAGGCACGACAATGCAAGGCTAGGCAATGCACGGCAAGGCAAGTAAAGAGTAACGGAAGGAAAGGAAGGCAAGGCAAAGCCAGGCAAGGCAAGTGTAACAAAAGGCACCCCACGGCAAGGGGAATCAAGGCTAAGGCACGACAACGCACGGCTAGGCAATGCACGGCAAGGCAAGGAAAGGGTAACGCAAGGCAAGGCACGGTGAGGCTAGGCAAGGCTAATGCACGACAACGCAAGGCTAGGCAATGCACGACAATGCAAGGAAAGCTTAAAGCAAAGGAAGGCACGGTCAGGCGAGATAAGGCTAAGGCACGACAACGCAAGGCTAGGCAATGCACGGAAGGCAAGCAAAGAGTAACGGAAGGTAAGGAAGGCAAGGGAAAGCAAAGAAAGGCAAGTGTAACGGAAGGAACGGCACGGCAAGGGGAAACAAGGCTAAGGCACGACAACGCACGCTAGGCAATGCACGGCAAGGCAAGGAAAGGGTAACGCATGGGAAAGCACGGTCAGGCGAGGCAAGGCTAAGGAAAGCCAACGCAAGGCTAGGCAAAGCACGGAAAGTAAGCAAGGAGTAACGGAATGCAAGGAAGGAAAGGGAAAGCAAAGAAAGGCAAGTGTAACGGAAGGAACGGCACGGCAAGGGGAAACAAGGCTAAGGCACGACAAGGCACGGCTAGGCAATGCACGGCAAGGCAAGCAAAGGGTAACGCAAGGAAAGGCACGGTGAGGCTAGGCAAGGCTAATGCACGAAAACGCAAGGCTAGGCGATGCACGACAATGCAAGGAAAGCTTAAAGCAAAGGAAGGCAAGGTCAGGCGAGATAAGGTTAAGGCACGACAACGCAAGGCTAGGAAATTCAGGGAAGGCAAGCAAAGAGTAACGGAAGGTAAGCAAGGCAAGGAAAAGGAAGGAAAGGCCAGGGTAATGGAAGGAACGGCACGGCAAGGGGTAACAAGGCTAATGCACGACAACGCAAGGCTAGGCAATGCACGACAATGCAAGTAAAGCTTAAAGCAAAGGAAGGCACGGTCGGGCGAGATAAGGCTAAGGCACGACAACGCAAGGCTAGGCAATGCACGGAAAGCAAGCAAAGAGTAACGCAAGGCAAGGCACGGTGAGGCTAGGCAAGGCTAATGCACGACAACGCAAGGCTAGGCAATGCACGACAATGCAAGTAAAGCTTAATGCAAAGGAAGGCACGGTCAGGCGAGATAAGGCTAAGGCACGACAACGCAAGGCTAGGCAATGCACGGAAGGCAAGCAAAGAGGAACGGAAGGTAAGCAAGGCAAGGAAAAGCAAGGAAAGGCAAGGGTAACGGAAGGAATTGCACGGCAAGGGGAAACAAGGCTAAGGCACGGCAACGCAGGCTGGGCAATGCACGGCAAGGCAAGGAAAGGGTAACGCATGGGAAAGCACGTTCAGGCGAGGCAAGGCTAAGGCACGACAAAGCAAGGCTAGGCAATGCACGGAAGGCAAGCAAAGAGTAACGGAAGTTAAGGAAGGCAAGGGCAAGCAAAGAAAGGCAAGTGTAACGGAAGGAACTGCACGGCAAGGGGAAACAAGGCTAAGGCACGACAACGCACGGCTAGGCAATGCACGGCAAGGCAAGCAAAGGGTAACGCAAGGCAATGCACGGTGAGGCTAGACAAGGCTAATGCACGAAAACGCAAGGCTAGGCAATGCACGACAATGCAAGGAAAGCTTAAAGCAAAGGAAGGCAAGGTCAGGCGAGATAAGGCAAAGGCACGACAACGCAAGGCTAGGCAATTCAGGGAAGGCAAGCAAAGAGTAACGGAAGGTAAGGAAGGCAAGGAAAAGCAAGGAAAGGCAAGGGTAACGGAAGGAACGGCGCGGCAAGGGGGAACAAGTCTAAGGCACGGCACCGAACGCTAGGCAATGAACGGCAAGGCAAGGAAAGGGTAACGCATGGGAAAGCACGGTCAGGCGAGGCAAGGCTAAGGCACGACAACGCAAGGCTAGGCAATGCACGGAAGGCAAGCAAAGAATAACGGAAGGTAAGGAAGGCAAGGGAAAGCAAGGAAAGGCAAGTGTAACGGAAGGAACGGCACGGCAAGGGGAAACAAGGCTAAGGCACGACAACGCACGCTAGGCAAAGCACGGCAAGGCAAGGAAAGGGTAACGCATGGGAAAGCACGGTCAGGCGAGGCAAGGCTAAGGCATGACAACGCAAGGCTAGGCAATGCACGGAAAGCAAGCAAAGAGTAACGGAACGCAAGGAAGGCAAGGGAAAGCAAGGGAAGGCAAGGGTAACGGAAGGAACGGCACGGCAAGGGGTAAGAAGGCTAAGGCACGACAACGCAGGGCTAGGCAATGCACGGCAAGGCAAGGAAAGGGTAACGCAGGGGAAGGCACGGTCAGGTGAGGCAAGGATAAGGCACGACAATGCAAGGCTAGGCAATGCACGGCAAGGCAAGTAAAGAGTAACGGAAGGAAAGGAAGGCAAGGCAAAGCCAGGCAAGGCAAGTGTAACAAAAGGCACGCCACGGCAAGGGGAATCAAGGCTAAGGCACGAAAACGCACGGCTAGGCAATGCACGGCATGGCAAGGAAAGGGTAACGCAAGGCAAGGCACGGTGAGGCTAGGCAAGGCTAATGCACGACAACGCAAGGCTAGGCAATGCACGACAATGCAAGGAAAGCTTAAAGCAAAGGAAAGCACGGTCAGGCGAGATAAGGCTAAGGCACGACAACGCAAGGCTAGGCAATGCACGGAAGGCAAGCAAAGAGTAACGGAAGGTAAGGAAGGCAAGGGAAAGCAAAGAAAGGCAAGTGTAACGGAAGGAACGGCACGGCAAGGGGAAACAAGGCTAAGGCACGACAACGCACGCTAGGCAATGCACGGCAAGGCAAGGAAAGGGTAACGCATGGGAAAGCACGGTCAGGCGAGGCAAGCCTAAGGCATGACAACGCAAGGCTAGGCAATGCACGGAAAGCAAGCAAAGAGTAACGGAACGCAAGGAAGGCAAGGAAAAGCATGGCAAGGCAAGGGTAACGGAAGGAACGGCGCGGCAAGGGGGAACAAGTCTAAGGCACGACACCGAACGCTAGGCAATGAACGGCAAGGCAAGGAAAGGGTAACGCATGGGAAAGCACGGTCAGGCGAGGCAAGGCTAAGGCATGACAACGCAAGGCTAGGCAATGCACGGAAAGCAAGCAAAGAGTAACGGAACGCAAGGAAGGCAAGGGAAAGCAAGGGAAGGCAAGGGTAACGGAAGGAACGGCACGGCAAGGGGTAAGAAGGCTAAGGCACGACAACGCAGGGCTAGGCAATGCACGGCAAGGCAAGGAAAGGGTAACGCAGGGGAAGGCACGGTCAGGTGAGGCAAGGTTAAGGCACGACAATGCAAGGCTAGGCAATGCACGGCAAGGCAAGTAAAGAGTAACGGAAGGAAAGGAAGGCAAGGCAAAGCCAGGCAAGGCAAGTGTAACAAAAGGCACGCCACGGCAAGGGGAATCAAGGCTAAGGCACGAAAACGCACGGCTAGGCAATGCACGGCATGGCAAGGAAAGGGTAACGCAAGGCAAGGCACGGTGAGGCTAGGCAAGGCTAATGCACGACAACGCAAGGCTAGGCAATGCACGACAATGCAAGGAAAGCTTAAAGCAAAGGAAGGCACGGTCAGGCGAGATAAGGCTAAGGCACGACAACGCAAGGCTAGGCAATGCACGGAAGGCAAGCAAAGAGTAACGGAAGGTAAGGAAGGCAAGGGAAAGCAAAGAAAGGCAAGTGTAACGGAAGGAACGGCACGGCAAGGGGAAACAAGGCTAAGGCACGACAACGCACGCTAGGCAATGCACGGCAAGGCAAGGAAAGGGTAACGCATGGGAAAGCACGGTCAGGCGAGGCAAGCCTAAGGCATGACAACGCAAGGCTAGGCAATGCACGGAAAGCAAGCAAAGAGGAACGGAACGCAAGGAAGGCAAGGGAAAGCAAGGGAAGGCAAGGGTAACGGAAGGAACGGCACGGCAAGGGGTAACAAGGCTAAGGCACGACAACGCAGGTCTAGGCAATGCACGGCAAGGCAAGGAAAGAGTAACGGAAGGAAAGGAAGGCAAGGCAAAGCCAGGCAAGGCAAGTGTAACAAAAGGCACGCAACGGCAAGGGGAAACAACGCTAAGGCACGACAACACACGGCTAGGAAATGCACGGCAAGGCAAGGAAAGGGTAACGCAAGGCAAGGCACGGTGAGGCTAGGCAAGGCTAATGCACGACAACGCAAGGCTAGGCAATGCACGACAATGCAAGTAAAGCTTAAAGCAAAGGAAGGCACGGTCAGGCGAGATAAGGCTAAGGCACGACAACGCAAGGCTAGGCAATGCACGGAAGGCAAGCAAAGAGTAACGGAAGGTAAGGAAGGCAAGGGAAAGCAAAGAAAGGCAAGTGTAACGGAAGGAACGACACGGCAAGGGGAAACAAGGCTAAGGCACGACAACGCACGCTAGGCAATGCACGGCAAGGCAAGGAAAGGGTAACGCAACGGAAAGCACGGTCAGGCGAGGCAAGGCTACGGAAAGCCAACGCAAGGCTAGGCAATGCACGGAAAGAAAGCAACGAGTAACGGAATGCAAGGAAGGAAAGGGAAAGCAAGGGAAGGCAAGGGTAACGGAAGGAACGGCACGGCAAGGGGAAACAAGGCTAAGGCACGACAACGCACGGCTAGGCAATGCACGGAAAGGCAAGGAAAGGGTAACGCATGGGAAAGCACGGTCAGGCGATGCAAGGCTAAGGCATGACAACGCAAGGCTAGGCAATGCACGGAAAGCAAGCAAAGAGTAACGGAACGCAAGGAAGGCAAGGGAAAGCAAGGGAAGGCAAGGGTAACGGAAGGAACGGCACGGTAAGGGGTAACAAGTCTAAGGCACGGCAACGCAGGGCTAGGCAATGCACGGCAAGGCAAGGAAAGGGTAACGCAGGGGAAGGCACGGTCAGGTGAGGCAAGGATAAGGCACGACAATGCAAGGCTAGGCAATGCACGGCAAGGCAAGGAAAGAGTAACGGAAGGAAAGGAAGGCAAGTCAAAGCCAGGAAAGGCAAGTGTAACAAAAGGCACGCCACGGCAAGGGGAAACAAGGCTAAGGCACGACAACGCACGGCTAGGCAATGCACGGCAAGGCAAGGAAAGGGTAACGCAAGGCAAGGCACAGTGAGGCTAGGCAAGGCTAATGCACGACAACGCAAGGCTAGGCAATGCACGACAATGCAAGGAAAGCTTAAAGCAAAGGAAGGCACGGTCAGGCGAGATAAGGCTATGGCACGACAACGCAAGGCTGGGCAATGCAGGGAAGGGAAGCAAAGAGTAACGGAAGTTAAGCAAGGCAAGGAAAAGCAAGGAAAGGCAAGGGTACCGGAAGGAATTGCACGGCAAGGGGAAACAAGGCTAAGGCACGGCAACGCAGGCTGGGCAATGCACGGCAAGGCAAGGAAAGGGTAACGCATGGGAAAGCACGTTCAGGCGAGGCAAGGCTAAGGCACGACAACGCAAGGCTAGGCAATGCACGGAAGGCAAGCAAAGAGTAACGGAAGGTAAGGAAGGCAAGGGAAAGCAAAGAAAGGCAAGTGTAACGGAAGGAACTGCACGGCAAGGGGAAACAAGGCTAAGGCACGACAACGCACGGCTAGGCAATGCACGGCAAGGCAAGCAAAGGGTAACGCAAGGCAATTCACGGTGAGGCTAGACAATGCTAATGCACGAAAACGCAAGGCTAGGCAATGCACGACAATGCAAGGAAAGCTTAAAGCAAAGGAAGGCAAGGTCAGGAGAGATAAGGCAAAGGCACGACAACGCAAGGCTAGGCAATTCAGGGAAGGCAAGCAAAGAGTAACGGAAGGTAAGGAAGGCAAGGAAAAGCAAGGAAAGGCAAGGGTAACGGAAGGAACGGCACGGCAAGGGGGAACAAGTCTAAGGCACGACACCGAACGCTAGGCAATGAACGGCAAGGGAAGGAAAGGGTAACGCATGGGAAAGCACGGTCAGGCGAGGCAAGGCTAAGGCACGACAACGCAAGGCTAGGCAATGCACGGAAGGCAAGCAAAGAGTAACGGAAGGTAAGGAAGGCAAGGGAAAGCAAGGAAAGGCAAGTGTAACGGAAGGAACGGCACGGCAAGGGGAAACAAGGCTAAGGCACGACAACGCACGGTAGGCAATGCACGGCAAGGCAAGGAAAGGGTAACGCATGGGAAAGCACGGTCAGGCGAGGCAAGGCTAAGGCATGACAACGCAAGGCTAGGCAATGGACGGAAAGGAAGCAAAGAGTAACGGAACGCAAGGAAGGCAAGGGAAAGCAAGGGAAGGCAAGGGTAACGGAAGGAACGGCACGGCAAGGGGTAAGAAGGCTAAGGCACGACAACGCAGGGCTAGGCAATGCTCGGCAAGGCAAGGAAAGGGTAACGCAGGGGAAGGCACGGTCAGGTGAGGCAAGGATAAGGCACGACAATGCAAGGCTAGGCAATGCACGGCAAGGCAAGTAAAGAGTAACGGAAGGAAAGGAAGGCAAGGCAAAGCCAGGCAAGGCAAGTGTAACAAAAGGCACCCCACGGCAAGGGGAATCAAGGCTAAGGCACGACAACGCACGGCTAGGCAATGCACGGCAAGGCAAGGAAAGGGTAACGCAAGGCAAGGCACGGTGAGGCTAGGCAAGGCTAATGCACGACAACGCAAGGCTAGGCAATGCACGACAATGCAAGGAAAGCTTAAAGCAAAGGAAGGCACGGTCAGGCGAGATAAGGCTAAGGCACGACAACGCAAGGCTAGGCAATGCACGGAAGGCAAGCAAAGAGTAACGGAAGGTAAGGAAGGCAAGGGAAAGCAAAGAAAGGCAAGTGTAACGGAAGGAACGGCACGGCAAGGGGAAACAAGGCTAAGGCACGACAACGCACGCTAGGCAATGCACGGCAAGGCAAGGAAAGGGTAACGCATGGGAAAGCACGGTCAGGCGAGGCAAGGCTAAGGAAAGCCAACGCAAGGCTAGGCAAAGCACGGAAAGTAAGCAAGGAGTAACGGAATGCAAGGAAGGAAAGGGAAAGCAAAGAAAGGCAAGTGTAACGGAAGGAACGGCACGGCAAGGGGAAACAAGGCTAAGGCACGACAAGGCACGGCTAGGCAATGCACGGCAAGGCAAGCAAAGGGTAACGCAAGGAAAGGCACGGTGAGGCTAGGCAAGGCTAATGCACGAAAACGCAAGGCTAGGCGATGCACGACAATGCAAGGAAAGCTTAAAGCAAAGGAAGGCAAGGTCAGGCGAGATAAGGTTAAGGCACGACAACGCAAGGCTAGGAAATTCAGGGAAGGCAAGCAAAGAGTAACGGAAGGTAAGCAAGGCAAGGAAAAGGAAGGAAAGGCCAGGGTAATGGAAGGAACGGCACGGCAAGGGGTAACAAGGCTAAGGCACGACAACGCAGGGCTAGGCAATTCACGACAATGCAAGGAAAGCTTAAAGCAAAGGAAGGCACGGTCAGGCGAGATAAGGCTAAGGCACGACAACGCAAGGCTAGGCAATGCACGGAAAGCAAGCAAAGAGTAACGCAAGGCAAGGCACGGTGAGGCTAGGCAAGGCTAATGCACGACAACGCAAGGCTAGGCAATGCACGACAATGCAAGTAAAGCTTAATGCAAAGGAAGGCACGGTCAGGCGAGATAAGGCTAAGGCACGACAACGCAAGGCTAGGCAATGCACGGAAAGCAAGCAAAGAGTAACGGAACGCAAGGAAGGCAAGGGAAAGCAAGGGAAGGCAAGGGTAACGGAAGGAACGGCACGGCAAGGGGTAACAAGGCTAAGGCACGACAACGCAGGGCTAGGCAATGCACGGCAAGGCAAGGAAAGAGTAACGGAAGGAAAGGAAGGCAAGGCAAAGTCAGGCAAGGCAAGTGTAACAAAAGGCACGCAACGGCAAGGGGAAACAAGGCTAAGGCACGACAACACACGGCTAGGAAATGCACGGCAAGGCAAGGAAAGGGTAACGCAAGGCAAGGCACGGTGAGGCTAGGCAAGGCTAATGCACGACAACGCAAGGCTAGGCAATGCACGACAATGCAAGGAAAGCTTAAAGCAAAGGAAGGCACGGTCAGGCGAGATAAGGCTAAGGCACGACAACGCAAGGCTAGGCAATGCACGGAAGGCAAGCAAAGAGTAACGGAAGGTAAGGAAGGCAAGGGAAAGCAAGGAAAGGCAAGTGTAACGGAAGGAACGGCACGGCAAGGGGAAACAAGGCTAAGGCACGACAACGCACGCTAGGCAATGCACGGCAAGGCAAGGAAAGGGTAACGCATGGGAAAGCACGGTCAGGCGAGGCAAGGCTAAGGCATGACAACGCAAGGCTAGGCAATGGACGGAAAGGAAGCAAAGAGTAACGGAACGCAAGGAAGGCAAGGGAAAGCAAGGGAAGGCAAGGGTAACGGAAGGAACGGCACGGCAAGGGGTAAGAAGGCTAAGGCACGACAACGCAGGGCTAGGCAATGCTCGGCAAGGCAAGGAAAGGGTAACGCAGGGGAAGGCACGGTCAGGTGAGGCAAGGATAAGGCACGACAATGCAAGGCTAGGCAATGCACGGCAAGGCAAGTAAAGAGTAACGGAAGGAAAGGAAGGCAAGGCAAAGCCAGGCAAGGCAAGTGTAACAAAAGGCACCCCACGGCAAGGGGAATCAAGGCTAAGGCACGACAACGCACGGCTAGGCAATGCACGGCAAGGCAAGGAAAGGGTAACGCAAGGCAAGGCACGGTGAGGCTAGGCAAGGCTAATGCACGACAACGCAAGGCTAGGCAATGCACGACAATGCAAGGAAAGCTTAAAGCAAAGGAAGGCACGGTCAGGCGAGATAAGGCTAAGGCACGACAACGCAAGGCTAGGCAATGCACGGAAGGCAAGCAAAGAGTAACGGAAGGTAAGGAAGGCAAGGGAAAGCAAAGAAAGGCAAGTGTAACGGAAGGAACGGCACGGCAAGGGGAAACAAGGCTAAGGCACGACAACGCACGCTAGGCAATGCACGGCAAGGCAAGGAAAGGGTAACGCATGGGAAAGCACGGTCAGGCGAGGCAAGGCTAAGGAAAGCCAACGCAAGGCTAGGCAAAGCACGGAAAGTAAGCAAGGAGTAACGGAATGCAAGGAAGGAAAGGGAAAGCAAAGAAAGGCAAGTGTAACGGAAGGAACGGCACGGCAAGGGGAAACAAGGCTAAGGCACGACAAGGCACGGCTAGGCAATGCACGGCAAGGCAAGCAAAGGGTAACGCAAGGAAAGGCACGGTGAGGCTAGGCAAGGCTAATGCACGAAAACGCAAGGCTAGGCGATGCACGACAATGCAAGGAAAGCTTAAAGCAAAGGAAGGCAAGGTCAGGCGAGATAAGGTTAAGGCACGACAACGCAAGGCTAGGAAATTCAGGGAAGGCAAGCAAAGAGTAACGGAAGGTAAGCAAGGCAAGGAAAAGGAAGGAAAGGCCAGGGTAATGGAAGGAACGGCACGGCAAGGGGTAACAAGGCTAAGGCACGACAACGCAGGGCTAGGCAATGCACGACAATGCAAGGAAAGCTTAAAGCAAAGGAAGGCACGGTCAGGCGAGATAAGGCTAAGGCACGACAACGCAAGGCTAGGCAATGCACGGAAAGCAAGCAAAGAGTAACGCAAGGCAAGGCACGGTGAGGCTAGGCAAGGCTAATGCACGACAACGCAAGGCTAGGCAATGCACGACAATGCAAGTAAAGCTTAATGCAAAGGAAGGCACGGTCAGGCGAGATAAGGCTAAGGCACGACAATGCAAGGCTAGGCAATGCACGGAAAGCAAGCAAAGAGTAACGGAACGCAAGGAAGGCAAGGGAAAGCAAGGGAAGGCAAGGGTAACGGAAGGAACGGCACGGCAAGGGGTAACAAGGCTAAGGCACGACAACGCAGGGCTAGGCAATGCACGGCAAGGCAAGGAAAGAGTAACGGAAGGAAAGGAAGGCAAGGCAAAGTCAGGCAAGGCAAGTGTAACAAAAGGCACGCAACGGCAAGGGGAAACAAGGCTAAGGCACGACAACACACGGCTAGGAAATGCACGGCAAGGCAAGGAAAGGGTAACGCAAGGCAAGGCACGGTGAGGCTAGGCAAGGCTAATGCACGACAACGCAAGGCTAGGCAATGCACGACAATGCAAGGAAAGCTTAAAGCAAAGGAAGGCACGGTCAGGCGAGATAAGGCTAAGGCACGACAACGCAAGGCTAGGCAATGCACGGAAGGCAAGCAAAGAGTAACGGAAGGTAAGGAAGGCAAGGAAAAGCAAGGAAAGGCAAGGGTAACGGAAGGAACGGCACGGCAAGGGGGAACAAGTCTAAGGCACGACACCGAACGCTAGGCAATGAACGGCAAGGCAAGGAAAGGGTAACGGATGGGAAAGCACGGTCAGGCGAGGCAAGGCTAAGGCACGACAACGCAAGGCTAGGCAATGCACGGAAGGCAAGCAAAGAGTAACGGAATGTAAGGAAGGCAAGGGAAAGCAAGGAAAGGCAAGTGTAACGGAAGGAACGGCACGGCAAGGGGAAACAAGGCTAAGGCACGACAACGCACGCTAGGCAATGCACGGCAAGGCAAGGAAAGGGTAACGCATGGGAAAGCACGGTCAGGCGAGGCAAGGCTAAGGCATGACAACGCAAGGCTAGGCAATGCACGGAAAGCAAGCAAAGAGTAACGGAACGCAAGGAAGGCAAGGGAAAGCAAGGGAAGGCAAGGGTAACGGAAGGAACGGCACGCCAATGGGTAAGAAGGCTAAGGCACGACAACGCAGGGTTAGGCAATGCACGGCAAGGGAAGGAAAGGGTAACGCAGGGGAAGGCACTGTCAGGTGAGTCAAGGATAAGGCACGACAATGCAAGGCTAGGCAATGCACGGCAAGGCAAGGAAAGAGTAACGGAAGGAAAGGAAGGCAAGGCAAAGCCAGGCAAGGCAAGTCTAACAAAAGGCACGCCACGGCAAGGGGAATCAAGTCTAAGGCACGACAACTCACGGCTAGGCAATGCACGGCAAGGCAAGGAAAGGGTAATGCAAGGCAAGGCACGGTGAGTCTAGGCAAGGCTAATGCACGACAACGCAAGGCTAGGCAATGCACGACAATGCAAGGAAAGCTTAAAGCAAAGGAAGGCACGGTCAGGGGAGATAAGGCTAAGGCACGACAACGCAAGGCTAGGCAATGCACGGAAAGCAAGCAAAGAGTAACGGAAGGTAAGGAAGGCAAGGGAAAGCAAAGAAAGGCAAGTGTAACGGAAGGAACGGCACGGCAAGGGGAAACAAGGCTAAGGCACGACAACGCACGCTAGGCAATGCACGGCAAGGCAAGGAAAGGGTAACGCATGGGAAAGCACGGTCAGGCGAGGCAAGCCTAAGGCATGACAACGCAAGGCTAGGCAATGCACGGAAAGCAAGCAAAGAGGAACGGAACGCAAGGAAGGCAAGGGAAAGCAAGGGAAGGCAAGGGTAACGGAAGGAACGGCACGGCAAGGGGTAACAAGGCTAAGGCACGACAACGCAGGGCTAGGCAATGCACGGCAAGGCAAGGAAAGAGTAACGGAAGGAAAGGAAGGCAAGGCAAAGCCAGGCAAGGCAAGTGTAACAAAAGGCACGAAACGGCAAGGGGAAACAAGGCTAAGGCACGACAACACACGGCTAGGAAATGCACGGCAAGGCAAGGAAAGGGTAACGCAAGGCAAGGCACGGTGAGGCTAGGCAAGGCTAATGCACGACAACGCAAGGCTAGGCAATGCACGACAATGCAAGTAAAGCTTAAAGCAAAGGAAGGCACGGTCAGGCGAGATAAGGCTAAGGCACGACAACGCAAGGCTAGGCAATGCACGGAAGGCAAGCAAAGAGTAACGGAAGGTAAGGAAGGCAAGGGAAAGCAAAGAAAGGCAAGTGTAACGGAAGGAACGACACGGCAAGGGGAAACAAGGCTAAGGCACTACAACGCACGCTAGGCAATGCACGGCAAGGCAAGGAAAGAGTAACGCATGGGAAAGCACGGTCAGGCGAGGCAAGGCTACGGAAAGCCAACGCAAGGCTAGGCAATGCACGGAAAGAAAGCAACGAGTAACGGAATGCAAGGAAGGAAAGGGAAAGCAAGGGAAGGCAAGGGTAACGGAAGGAACGGCACGGCAAGGGGAAACAAGGCTAAGGCACGACAACGCACGCTAGGCAATGCACGGCAAGGCAAGGAAAGGGTAACGCATGGGAAAGCACGGTCAGGCGAGGCAAGGCTAAGGCACGACAACGCAAGGCTAGGCAATGCACGGAAGGCAAGCAAAGAGTAACGGAAGGTAAGGAAGGCAAGGGAAAGGAAGGAAAGGCAAGTGTAACGGAAGGAACGGCACGGCAAGGGGAAACAAGGCTAAGGCACGACAACGCACGCTAGGCAATGCACGGCAAGGCAAGGAAAGGGTAACGCATGGGAAAGCACGGTCAGGCGATGCAAGGCTAAGGCATGACAACGCAAGGCTAGGCAATGCACGGAAAGCAAGCAAAGAGTAACGGAACGCAAGGAAGGCAAGGGAAAGCAAGGGAAGGCAAGGGTAACGGAAGGAACGGCACGGTAAGGGGTAACAAGTCTAAGGCACGGCAACGCAGGGCTAGGCAATGCACGGCAAGGCAAGGAAAGGGTAACGCAGTGGAAGGCACTGTCAGGTGAGTCAAGGAAAAGGCACGACAATGCAAGGCTAGGCAATGCACGGCAAGGCAAGGAAAGAGTAACGGAAGGAAAGGAAGGCAAGGCAAAGCCAGGCAAGGCAAGTGTAACAAAAGGCACGCCACGGCAAGGGGAATCAAGTCTAAGGCACGACAACGCACGGCTAGGCAATGCACGGCAAGGCAAGGAAAGGGTAACGCAAGGCAAGGCACGGTGAGGCTAGGCAAGGCTAATGCACGACAACGCAAGGCTAGGCAATGCACGACAATGCAAGGAAAGCTTAAAGCAAAGGAAGGCACGGTCAGGCGAGATAAGGCTAAGGCACGACAACGCAAGGCTAGGCAAGGCACGGAAAGCAAGCAAAGAGTAACGGAAGGTAAGGAAGGCAAGGGAAAGCAAAGAAAGGCAAGTGTAACGGAAGGAACGGCACGGCAAGGGGAAACAAGGTTAAGGCACGACAACGCACGCTAGGCAAAGCACGGCAAGGCAAGGAAAGTGTAACGCATGGGAAAGCACCGTTAGGCGAGGCAAGCCTAAGGCATGACAACGCAAGGCTAGGCAATGCACGGAAAGCAAGCAAAGAGTAACGGAACGCAAGGAAGGCAAGGGAAAGCAAGGGAAGGCAAGGGTAACGGAAGGAACGGCACGGCAAGGGGTAACAAGGCTAAGGCACGACAACGCAGGGCTAGGCAATGCACGGCAAGGCAAGGAAAGAGTAACGGAAGGAAAGGAAGGCAAGGCAAAGCCAGGCAAGGCAAGTGTAACAAAAGGCACGCAACGGCAAGGGGAAACAAGGCTAAGGCACGACAACACACGGCTAGGAAATGCACGGCAAGGCAAGGAAAGGGTAACGCAAGGCAAGGCACGGTGAGGCTAGGCAAGGCTAATGCACGACAACGCAAGGCTAGGCAATGCACGACAATGCAAGTAAAGCTTAAAGCAAAGGAAGGCACGGTCAGGCGAGATAAGGCTAAGGCACGACAACGCAAGGCTAGGCAATGCAGGGAAGGCAAGCAAAGAGTAACGGAAGGTAAGGAAGGCAAGGGAAAGCAAGGAAAGGCAATGGTAACGGAAGGAACGGCACGGCAAGGGGAAACAAGGTTAAGGCACGACAACGCACGCTAGGCAATGCACGGCAAGGCAAGGAAAGGGTAACGCATGGGAAAGCACGGTCAGGCGAGGCAAGCCTAAGGCATGACAACGCAAGGCTAGGCAATGCACGGAAAGCAAGCAAAGAGTAACGGAACGCAAGGAAGGCAAGGGAAAGCAAGGGAAGGCAAGGGTAACGGAAGGAACGGCACGGCAAGGGGAAACAAGGCTAAGGCACGACAACGCAGGGCTAGGCAATGCACGGAAGGCAAGCAAAGAGTAACGGAAGGTAAGGAAGGCAAGGGAAAGCAAGGAAAGGCAAGTGTAACGGAAGGAACGGCAAGGCAAGGGGAAACAAGGCTAAGGCACGACAACGCACGCTAGGCAATGCACGGCAAGGCAAGGAAAGGGTAACACAGGGGAAGGCACGGTCAGGCGAGGCAAGCCTAAGGCATGACAACGCAAGGCTAGGCAATGCACGGAAAGCAAGCAAAGAGTAACGGAACGCAAGGAAGGCATGGGAAAGCAAGGGAAGGCAAGGGTAACGGAAGGAACGGCACGGCAAGGGGAAACAAGGCTAAGGCACGACAACGCACGCTAGGCAATGCACGGCAAGGCAAGGAAAGGGTAACGCAGGGGAAGGCACGGTCAGGTGAGGCAAGGAGAAGGCACGACAATGCAAGGCTAGGCAATGCACGGCAAGGCAAGGAAAGAGTAACGGAAGGAAAGGAAGGCAAGGCAAAGCCAGGAAAGGCAAGTGTAACAAAAGGCACGCCACGGCAAGGGGAATCAAGGCTAAGGCACGACAACGCACGGCTAGGCAATGCACGGCAAGGCAAGGAAAGGGTAACGCAAGGCAAGGCACGGTGAGGCTAGGCAAGGCTAATGCACGACAACGCAAGGCTAGGCAATGCACCACAATGCAAGGAAAGCTTAAAGCAAAGGAAGGCACGGTCAGGCGAGATAAGGCTAAGGCACGACAACGCAAGGCTACGCAATGCACGGAAGGCAAGCAAAGAGTAACGGAAGTTAAGGAAGGCAAGGGAAAGCAAGGAAAGGCAAGTGTAACGGAAGGAATGGCACGGCAAGGGGAAACAAGGCTAAGGCACGACAACGCACGCTAGGCAATGCACGGCAAGGCAAGGAAAGGGTAACGCATGGGAAAGCACGGTCAGGCGAGGCAAGCCTAAGGCATGACAACGCAAGGCTAGGCAATGCACGGAAAGCAAGCAAAGTGTAAAGGAACGCAAGGAAGGCAAGGGAAAGCAAGGGAAGGCAAGGGTAACGGAAGGAACGGCACGGCAAGGGGTAACAAGGCTAAGGTACGAAAACGCAGGGCTAGGCAATGCACGGCAAGGCAAGGAAAGGGTAACGCAGGGGAAGGCACGGTCAGGTGAGGCAAGGATAAGGAACGCCAATGCAAGGCTAGGCAATGCACGGCAAGGCAAGGAAAGAGGAACGGAAGGAAAGGAAGGCAAGTCAAAGCCAGGACAAGGCAAGTGTAACAAAAGGCTCGCCACGGCAAAGGGGAAACAAGGCTAAGGCACGACAACGCACGGCTAGGCAATGCACGGCAAGGCAAGGAAAGGGTAACGCAAGGCAAGGCACGGTGAGGCTAGGCAAGGCTAATGCACGACAACGCAAGGCTAGGCAATGCACGACATTGCAAGGAAAGCTTAAAGCAAAGGAAGGCACGGTCAGGCGAGATAAGGCTAAGGCACGACAACGCAAGGCTAGGCAATGCAGGGAAGGGAAGCAAAGAGTAGCGGAAGGTAAGCAAGGCAAGGAAAATCAAGGAAAGGCAAGGGTAACGGAAGGAATTGCACGGCAAGGGGAAACAAGGCTAAGGCACGGCAACGCAGGCTGGGCAATGCACGGCAAGGCAAGGAAAGGGTAACGCATGGGAAAGCACGTTCAGGCGAGGCAAGGCTAAGGCACGACAACGCAAGGCTAGGCAATGCACGGAAGGCAAGCAAAGAGTAACGGAAGTTAAGGAAGGCAAGGGAAAGCAAAGAAAGGCAAGTGTAACGGAAGGAACTGCACGGCAAGGGGAAACAAGGCTAAGGCACGACAACGCACGGCTAGGCAATGCACGGCAAGGCAAGGAAAGGGTAACGCAAGGGAAGGCACGGTCAGGCTGAGGCAAGGATAAGGCACGACAATGCAAGGCTAGGCAATGCACGGCAAGGCAAGTAAAGAGTAACGGAAGGAAAGGAAGGCAAGGTCAAAGCCAGGCAAGGCAAAGTGTAACGAAAAGGCAACGCCACGGCAATTCAGGGAAGGCAAGGCTAAGAGTAACGACAACGCAAGGCTAGGCAATGCACGGCAAGGCAAGGAAAGGGTAACGCAAGGAACGGCGCGGTGAGGCTAGGAACAAGGCTAATGCACGACAACGCAAGGCTAGGCAATGCACGACAATGCAAGGAAAGCTTAAAGCAAAGGAAGGCACGGTCAGGCGAGATAAGGCTAAGGCACGACAACGCAAGGCTAGGCAATGCACGGAAGGCAAGCAAAGAGTAACGGAAGGTAAGGAAGGCAAGGGAAAGCAAGGAAAGGCAAGTGTAACGGAAGCAACGGCACGGCAAGGGGAAACAAGGCTAAGACACGACAACGCACGCTAGGCAATGCACGGCAAGGCAAGGAAAGGGTAACGCATGGGAAAGCACGGTCAGGCGAGGCAAGGCTAAGGAAAGCCAATGCAAGGCTAGGCAAAGCACGGAAAGTAAGCAAGGAGTAACGGAATGCAAGGAAGGAAAGGGAAAGCAAAGAAAGGCAAGTGTAACGGAAGGAACGGCACGGCAAGGGGTAAGAAGGCTAAGGCACGACAACGCAGGGCTAGGCAATGCACGGCAAGGCAAGGAAAGGGTAACGCAGGGGAAGGCACGGTCAGGTGAGGCAAGGATAAGGCACGACAATGCAAGGCTAGGCAATGCACGGCAAGGCAAGTAAAGAGTAACGGAAGGAAAGGAAGGCAAGGCAAAGCCAGGCAAGGCAAGTGTAACAAAAGGCACGCCACGGCAAGGGGAAACAAGGCTAAGGCACGACAACGCACGCTAGGCAATGCACGGCAAGGCAAGGAAAGGGTAACGCATGGGAAAGCACGGTCAGGCGAGGCAAGGCTAAGGAAAGCCAACGCAAGGCTAGGCAAAGCACGGAAAGTAAGCAAGGAGTAACGGAATGCAAGGAAGGAAAGGGAAAGCAAAGAAAGGCAAGTGTAACGGAAGGAACGGCACGGCAAGGGGAAACAAGGCTAAGGCACGACAAGGCACGGCTAGGCAATGCACGGCAAGGCAAGCAAAGGGTAACGCAAGGAAAGGCACGGTGAGGCTAGGCAAGGCTAATGCGCGAAAACGCAAGGCTAGGCGATGCACGACAATGCAAGGAAAGCTTAAAGCAAAGGAAGGCACGGTCAGGCGAGATAAGGCTAAGGCACGATAACGCAAGGCTAGGCAATGCACGGAAAGCAAGCAAAGAGTAACGGAACGCAAGGAAGGCAAGGGAAAGCAAGGGAAGGCAAGGGTTACGGAAGGAACGGCACGGCAAGGGGTAAGAAGGCTAAGGCACGGCAACGCAGGGTTAGGCAATGCACGGCAAGGCAAGGAAAGCTTAACGCAGGGGAAGGCACGGTCAGGTGAGGCAAGGATAAGGCACGACAATGCAAGGCTAGGCAATGCACGGCAAGGCAAGGAAAGAGTAACGCAAGGCAAGGCACGGTGAGGCTAGGCAAGGCTAATGCACGACAACGCAAGGCTAGGCAATGCACGACAATGCAAGTAAAGCTTAATGCAAAGGAAGGCACGGTCAGGCGAGATAAGGCTAAGGCACGACAACGCAAGGCTAGGCAATGCACGGAAAGCAAGCAAAGAGGAACGGAACGCAAGGAAGGCAAGGGAAAGCAAGGGAAGGCAAGGGTAACGGAAGGAACGGCACGGCAAGGGGTAACAAGGCTAAGGCACGACAACGCAGGGCTAGGCAATGCACGGCAAGGCAAGGAAAGAGTAACGGAAGGAAAGGAAGGCAAGGCAAAGTCAGGCAAGGCAAGTGTAACAAAAGGCACGCAACGGCAAGGGGAAACAAGGCTAAGGCACGACAACACACGGCTAGGAAATGCACGGCAAGGCAAGGAAAGGGTAACGCAAGGCAAGGCACGGTATGGCTAGGCAAGGCTAATGCACGACAACGCAAGGCTAGGCAATGCACGACAATGCAAGGAAAGCTTAAAGCAAAGGAAGGCACGGTCAGGCGAGATAAGGCTAAGGCACGACAACGCAAGGCTAGGCAATGCACGGAAGGCAAGCAAAGAGTAACGGAAGGTAAGGAAGGCAAGGAAAAGCAAGGAAAGGCAAGGGTAACGGAAGGAACGGCACGGCAAGGGGGAACAAGTCTAAGGCACGACACCGAACGCTAGGCAATGAACGGCAAGGCAAGGAAAGGGTAACGGATGGGAAAGCACGGTCAGGCGAGGCAAGGCTAAGGCACGACAACGCAAGGCTAGGCAATGCACGGAAGGCAAGCAAAGAGTAACGGAATGTAAGGAAGGCAAGGGAAAGCAAGGAAAGGCAAGTGTAACGGAAGGAACGGCACGGCAAGGGGAAACAAGGCTAAGGCACGACAACGCACGCTAGGCAATGCACGGCAAGGCAAGGAAAGGGTAACGCATGGGAAAGCACGGTCAGGCGAGGCAAGGCTAAGGCATGACAACGCAAGGCTAGGCAATGCACGGAAAGCAAGCAAAGAGTAACGGAACGCAAGGAAGGCAAGGGAAAGCAAGGGAAGGCAAGGGTAACGGAAGGAACGGCACGCCAATGGGTAAGAAGGCTAAGGCACGACAACGCAGGGTTAGGCAATGCACGGCAAGGGAAGGAAAGGGTAACGCAGGGGAAGGCACTGTCAGGTGAGTCAAGGATAAGGCACGACAATGCAAGGCTAGGCAATGCACGGCAAGGCAAGGAAAGAGTAACGGAAGGAAAGGAAGGCAAGGCAAAGCCAGGCAAGGCAAGTCTAACAAAAGGCACGCCACGGCAAGGGGAATCAAGTCTAAGGCACGACAACTCACGGCTAGGCAATGCACGGCAAGGCAAGGAAAGGGTAATGCAAGGCAAGGCACGGTGAGTCTAGGCAAGGCTAATGCACGACAACGCAAGGCTAGGCAATGCACGACAATGCAAGGAAAGCTTAAAGCAAAGGAAGGCACGGTCAGGGGAGATAAGGCTAAGGCACGACAACGCAAGGCTAGGCAATGCACGGAAAGCAAGCAAAGAGTAACGGAAGGTAAGGAAGGCAAGGGAAAGCAAAGAAAGGCAAGTGTAACGGAAGGAACGGCACGGCAAGGGGAAACAAGGCTAAGGCACGACAACGCACGCTAGGCAATGCACGGCAAGGCAAGGAAAGGGTAACGCATGGGAAAGCACGGTCAGGCGAGGCAAGCCTAAGGCATGACAACGCAAGGCTAGGCAATGCACGGAAAGCAAGCAAAGAGGAACGGAACGCAAGGAAGGCAAGGGAAAGCAAGGGAAGGCAAGGGTAACGGAAGGAACGGCACGGCAAGGGGTAACAAGGCTAAGGCACGACAACGCAGGGCTAGGCAATGCACGGCAAGGCAAGGAAAGAGTAACGGAAGGAAAGGAAGGCAAGGCAAAGCCAGGCAAGGCAAGTGTAACAAAAGGCACGACACGGCAAGGGGAAACAAGGCTAAGGAACGACAACACACGGCTAGGAAATGAACGGCAAGGCAAGGAAAGGGTAACGCAAGGCAAGGCACGGTGAGGCTAGGCAAGGCTAATGCACGACAACGCAAGGCTAGGCAATGCACGACAATGCAAGTAAAGCTTAAAGCAAAGGAAGGCACGGTCAGGCGAGATAAGGCTAAGGCACGACAACGCAAGGCTAGGCAATGCACGGAAGGCAAGCAAAGAGTAACGGAAGGTAAGGAAGGCAAGGGAAAGCAAAGAAAGGCAAGTGTAACGGAAGGAACGACACGGCAAGGGGAAACAAGGCTAAGGCACTACAACGCACGCTAGGCAATGCACGGCAAGGCAAGGAAAGAGTAACGCATGGGAAAGCACGGTCAGGCGAGGCAAGGCTACGGAAAGCCAACGCAAGGCTAGGCAATGCACGGAAAGAAAGCAACGAGTAACGGAATGCAAGGAAGGAAAGGGAAAGCAAGGGAAGGCAAGGGTAACGGAAGGAACGGCACGGCAAGGGGAAACAAGGCTAAGGCACGACAACGCACGCTAGGCAATGCACGGCAAGGCAAGGAAAGGGTAACGCATGGGAAAGCACGGTCAGGCGAGGCAAGGCTAAGGCACGACAACGCAAGGCTAGGCAATGCACGGAAGGCAAGCAAAGAGTAACGGAAGGTAAGGAAGGCAAGGGAAAGGAAGGAAAGGCAAGTGTAACGGAAGGAACGGCACGGCAAGGGGAAACAAGGCTAAGGCACGACAACGCACGCTAGGCAATGCACGGCAAGGCAAGGAAAGGGTAACGCATGGGAAAGCACGGTCAGGCGATGCAAGGCTAAGGCATGACAACGCAAGGCTAGGCAATGCACGGAAAGCAAGCAAAGAGTAACGGAACGCAAGGAAGGCAAGGGAAAGCAAGGGAAGGCAAGGGTAACGGAAGGAACGGCACGGTAAGGGGAAACAAGTCTAAGGCACGGCAACGCAGGCTAGGCAATGCACGGCAAGGCAAGGAAAGGGTAAAGGCACGACAATGCAAGGCTAGGCAATGCACGGCAAGGCAAGGAAAGAGTAACGGAAGGAAAGGAAGGCAAGGCAAAGCCAGGCAATGCAAGTGTAACAAAAGGCACGCCACGGCAAGGGGAATCAAGTCTAAGGCACGACAACGCACGGCTAGGCAATGCACGGCAAGGCAAGGAAAGGGTAACGCAAGGCAAGGCACGGTGAGGCTAGGCAAGGCTAATGCACGACAACGCAAGGCTAGGCAATGCACGACAATGCAAGGAAAGCTTAAAGCAAAGGAAGGCACGGTCAGGCGAGATAAGGCTAAGGCACGACAACGCAAGGCTAGGCAAGGCACGGAAAGCAAGCAAAGAGTAACGGAAGGTAAGGAAGGCAAGGGAAAGCAAAGAAAGCAAGTGTAACGGAAGGAACGGCACGGCAAGGGGAAACAAGGTTAAGGCACGACAACGCACGCTAGGCAAAGCACGGCAAGGCAAGGAAAGTGTAACGCATGGGAAAGCACCGTTAGGCGAGGCAAGCCTAAGGCATGACAACGCAAGGCTAGGCAATGCACGGAAAGCAAGCAAAGAGTAACGGAACGCAAGGAAGGCAAGGGAAAGCAAGGGAAGGCAAGGGTAACGGAAGGAACGGCACGGCAAGGGGTAACAAGGCTAAGGCACGACAACGCAGGGCTAGGCAATGCACGGCAAGGCAAGGAAAGAGTAACGGAAGGAAAGGAAGGCAAGGCAAAGCCAGGCAAGGCAAGTGTAACAAAAGGCACGCAACGGCAAGGGGAAACAAGGCTAAGGCACGACAACACACGGCTAGGAAATGCACGGCAAGGCAAGGAAAGGGTAACGCAAGGCAAGGCACGGTGAGGCTAGGCAAGGCTAATGCACGACAACGCAAGGCTAGGCAATGCACGACAATGCAAGTAAAGCTTAAAGCAAAGGAAGGCACGGTCAGGCGAGATAAGGCTAAGGCACGACAACGCAAGGCTAGGCAATGCAGGGAAGGCAAGCAAAGAGTAACGGAAGGTAAGGAAGGCAAGGGAAAGCAAGGAAAGGCAATGGTAACGGAAGGAACGGCACGGCAAGGGGAAACAAGGTTAAGGCACGACAACGCACGCTAGGCAATGCACGGCAAGGCAAGGAAAGGGTAACGCATGGGAAAGCACGGTCAGGCGAGGCAAGCCTAAGGCATGACAACGCAAGGCTAGGCAATGCACGGAAAGCAAGCAAAGAGTAACGGAACGCAAGGAAGGCAAGGGAAAGCAAGGGAAGGCAAGGGTAACGGAAGGAACGGCACGGCAAGGGGAAACAAGGCTAAGGCACGACAACGCAGGGCTAGGCAATGCACGGAAGGCAAGCAAAGAGTAACGGAAGGTAAGGAAGGCAAGGGAAAGCAAGGAAAGGCAAGTGTAACGGAAGGAACGGCAAGGCAAGGGGAAACAAGGCTAAGGCACGACAACGCACGCTAGGCAATGCACGGCAAGGCAAGGAAAGGGTAACACAGGGGAAGGCACGGTCAGGCGAGGCAAGCCTAAGGCATGACAACGCAAGGCTAGGCAATGCACGGAAAGCAAGCAAAGAGTAACGGAACGCAAGGAAGGCATGGGAAAGCAAGGGAAGGCAAGGGTAACGGAAGGAACGGCACGGCAAGGGGAAACAAGGCTAAGGCACGACAACGCACGCTAGGCAATGCACGGCAAGGCAAGGAAAGGGTAACGCAGGGGAAGGCACGGTCAGGTGAGGCAAGGAGAAGGCACGACAATGCAAGGCTAGGCAATGCACGGCAAGGCAAGGAAAGAGTAACGGAAGGAAAGGAAGGCAAGGCAAAGCCAGGAAAGGCAAGTGTAACAAAAGGCACGCCACGGCAAGGGGAATCAAGGCTAAGGCACGACAACGCACGGCTAGGCAATGCACGGCAAGGCAAGGAAAGGGTAACGCAAGGCAAGGCACGGTGAGGCTAGGCAAGGCTAATGCACGACAACGCAAGGCTAGGCAATGCACCACAATGCAAGGAAAGCTTAAAGCAAAGGAAGGCACGGTCAGGCGAGATAAGGCTAAGGCACGACAACGCAAGGCTACGCAATGCACGGAAGGCAAGCAAAGAGTAACGGAAGTTAAGGAAGGCAAGGGAAAGCAAGGAAAGGCAAGTGTAACGGAAGGAATGGCACGGCAAGGGGAAACAAGGCTAAGGCACGACAACGCACGCTAGGCAATGCACGGCAAGGCAAGGAAAGGGTAACGCATGGGAAAGCACGGTCAGGCGAGGCAAGCCTAAGGCATGACAACGCAAGGCTAGGCAATGCACGGAAAGCAAGCAAAGTGTAAAGGAACGCAAGGAAGGCAAGGGAAAGCAAGGGAAGGCAAGGGTAACCGAAGGAACGGCACGATAAGGGGTAACAAGGCTAAGGCACGGCAACGCAGGGCTAGGCAATGCACGGCAAGGCAAGGAAAGGGTAACGCAGGGGAAGGCACGGTCAGGTGAGGCAAGGATAAGGAACGCCAATGCAAGGCTAGGCAATGCACGGCAAGGCAAGGAAAGAGGAACGGAAGGAAAGGAAGGCAAGTCAAAGCCAGGAAAGGCAAGTGTAACAAAAGGCTCGCCACGGCAAAGGGGAAACAAGGCTAAGGCACGACAACGCACGGCTAGGCAATGCACGGCAAGGCAAGGAAAGGGTAACGCAAGGCAAGGCACGGTGAGGCTAGGCAAGGCTAATGCACGACAACGCAAGGCTAGGCAATGCACGACATTGCAAGGAAAGCTTAAAGCAAAGGAAGGCACGGTCAGGCGAGACAAGGCTAAGGCACGACAACGCAAGGCTAGGCAATGCAGGGAAGGGAAGCAAAGAGGAACGGAAGGTAAGCAAGGCAAGGAAAAGCAAAGAAAGGCAAGGGTAACGGAAGGAATTGCACGGCAAGGGGAAACAAGGCTAAGGCACGGCAACGCAGGCTAGGCAATGCACGGCAAGGCAAGGAAAGGGTAACGCATGGGAAAGCACGTTCAGGCGAGGCAAGGCTAAGGCACGACAAAGCAAGGCTAGGCAATGCACGGAAGGCAAGCAAAGAGTAACGGAAGTTAAGGAAGGCAAGGGCAAGCAAAGAAAGGCAAGTGTAACGGAAGGAACTGCACGGCAAGGGGAAACAAGGCTAAGGCACGACAACGCACGGCTAGGCAATGCACGGCAAGGCAAGGAAAGGGTAACGCAGGGGAAGGCACGGTCAGGTGAGGCAAGGATAAGGCACGACAATGCAAGGCTAGGCAATGCACGGCAAGGCAAGTAAAGAGTAACGGAAGGAAAGGAAGGCAAGGCAAAGCCAGGCAAGGCAAGTGTAACAAAAGGCACGCCACGGCAAGGGGAATCAAGGCTAAGGCACGAAAACGCACGGCTAGGCAATGCACGGCATGGCAAGGAAAGGGTAACGCAAGGCAAGGCACGGTGAGGCTAGGCAAGGCTAATGCACGACAACGCAAGGCTAGGCAATGCACGAAAATGCAAGGAAAGCTTAAAGCAAAGGAAGGCACGGTCAGGCGAGATAAGGCTAAGGCACGACAACGCAAGGCTAGGCAATGCACGGAAGGCAAGCAAAGAGTAACGGAAGGTAAGGAAGGCAAGGGAAAGCAAAGAAAGGCAAGTGTAACGGAAGGAACGGCACGGCAAGGGGAAACAAGGCTAAGGCACGACAACGCACGCTAGGCAATGCACGGCAAGGCAAGGAAAGGGTAACGCATGGGAAAGCACGGTCAGGCGAGGCAAGCCTAAGGCATGACAACGCAAGGCTAGGCAATGCACGGAAAGCAAGCAAAGAGGAACGGAACGCAAGGAAGGCAAGGGAAAGCAAGGGAAGGCAAGGGTAACGGAAGGAACGGCACGGCAAGGGGTAACAAGGCTAAGGCACGACAACGCAGGGCTAGGCAATGCACGGCAAGGCAAGGAAAGAGTAATGGAAGGAAAGGAAGGCAAGGCAAAGCCAGGCAAGGCAAGTGTAACAAAAGGCACGCAACGGCAAGGGGAAACAAGGCTAAGGCACGACAACACACGGCTAGGAAATGCACGGCAAGGCAAGGAAAGGGTAACGCAAGGCAAGGCACGGTGAGGCTAGGCAAGGCTAATGCACGACAACGCAAGGCTAGGCAATGCACGACAATGCAAGTAAAGCTTAAAGCAAAGGAAGGCACGGTCAGGCGAGATAAGGCTAAGGCACGACAACGCAAGGCTAGGCAATGCACGGAAGGCAAGCAAAGAGTAACGGAAGGTAAGGAAGGCAAGGGAAAGCAAAGAAAGGCAAGTGTAACGGAAGGAACGACACGGCAAGGGGAAACAAGGCTAAGGCACGACAACGCACGCTAGGCAATGCACGGCAAGGCAAGGAAAGGGTAACGCATGGGAAAGCACGGTCAGGCGAGGCAAGGCTAAGGAAAGCCAACGCAAGGCTAGGCAATGCACGGAAAGAAAGCAAGGAGTAACGGAATGCAAGGAAGGAAAGGGAAAGCAAGGGAAGGCAAGGGTAACGGAAGGAACGGCACGGCAAGGGGAAACAAGGCTAAGGCACGACAACGCACGCTAGGCAATGCACGGCAAGGCAAGGAAAGGGTAACGCATGGGAAAGCACGGTCAGGCGAGGCAAGGCTAAGGCACGACAACGCAAGGCTAGGCAATGCACGGAAGGCAAGCAAAGAGTAACGGAAGGTAAGGAAGGCAAGGGAAAGCAAAGAAAGGCAAGTGTAACGGAAGGAACGGCACGGCAAGGGGAAACAAGGCTAAGGCACGACAACGCACGCTAGGCAAAGCACGGCAAGGCAAGGAAAGGGTAACGCATGGGAAAGCACGGTCAGGCGAGGCAAGCCTAAGGCATGACAACGCAAGGCTAGGCAATGCACGGAAAGCAAGCAAAGAGTAACGGAACGCAAGGAAGGCAAGGGAAAGCAAGGGAAGGCAAGGGTAACGGAAGGAACGGCACGGCAAGGGGTAACAAGGCTAAGGCACGACAACGCAGGGCTAGGCAATGCACGGCAAGGCAAGGAAAGAGTAACGGAAGGAAAGGAAGGCAAGGCAAAGCCAGGCAAGGCAAGTGTAACAAAAGGCACGCAACTGCAAGGGGAAACAAGGCTAAGGCACGACAACACACGGCTAGGAAATGCACGGCAAGGCAAGGAAAGGGTAACGCAAGGCAAGGCACGGTGAGGCTAGGCAAGGCTAATGCACGACAACGCAAGGCTAGGCAATGCACGACAATGCAAGTAAAGCTTAAAGCAAAGGAAGGCACGGTCAGGCGAGATAAGGCTAAGGCACGACAACGCAAGGCTAGGCAATGCAGGGAAGGCAAGCAAAGAGTAACGGAAGGTAAGGAAGGCAAGGGAAAGCAAGGAAAGGCAATGGTAAAGGAAGGAACGGCACGGCAAGGGGAAACAAGGTTAAGGCACGACAACGCACGCTAGGCAATGCACGGCAAGGCAAGGAAAGGGTAACGCATGGGAAAGCACGGTCAGGCGAGGCAAGCCTAAGGCATGACAACGCAAGGCTAGGCAATGCACGGAAAGCAAGCAAAGAGTAACGGAACGCAAGGAAGGCAAGGGAAAGCAAGGGAAGGCAAGGGTAACGGAAGGAACGGCACGGCAAGGGGAAACAAGGCTAAGGCACGACAACGCAGGGCTAGGCAATGCACGGAAGGCAAGCAAAGAGTAACGGAAGGTAAGGAAGGCAAGGGAAAGCAAGGAAAGGCAAGTGTAACGGAAGGAACGGCACGGCAAGGGGAAACAAGGCTAAGGCACGACAACGCACGCTAGGCAATGCACGGCAAGGCAAGGAAAGGGTAACGCAGGGGAAGGCACGGTCAGGCGAGGCAAGCCTAAGGCATGACAACGCAAGGCTAGGCAATGCACGGAAAGCAAGCAAAGAGTAACGGAACGCAAGGAAGGCATGGGAAAGCAAGGGAAGGCAAGGGTAACGGAAGGAACGGCACGGCAAGGGGAAACAAGGCTAAGGCACGACAACGCACGCTAGGCAATGCACGGCAAGGCAAGGAAAGGGTAACGCAGGGGAAGGCACGGTCAGGTGAGGCAAGGAGAAGGCACGACAATGCAAGGCTAGGCAATGCACGGCAAGGCAAGGAAAGAGTAACGGAAGGAAAGGAAGGCAAGGCAAAGCCAGGAAAGGCAAGTGTAACAAAAGGCACGCCACGGCAAGGGGAATCAAGGCTAAGGCACGACAACGCACGGCTAGGCAATGCACGGCAAGGCAAGGAAAGGGTAACGCAAGGCAAGGCACGGTGAGGCTAGGCAAGGCTAATGCACGACAACGCAAGGCTAGGCAATGCACCACAATGCAAGGAAAGCTTAAAGCAAAGGAAGGCACGGTCAGGCGAGATAAGGCTAAGGCACGACATCGCAAGGCTACGCAATGCACGGAAGGCAAGCAAAGAGTAACGGAAGTTAAGGAAGGCAAGGGAAAGCAAGGAAAGGCAAGTGTAACGGAAGGAATGGCACGGCAAGGGGAAACAAGGCTAAGGCACGACAACGCACGCTAGGCAATGCACGGCAAGGCAAGGAAAGGGTAACGCATGGGAAAGCACGGTCAGGCGAGGCAAGCCTAAGGCATGACAACGCAAGGCTAGGCAATGCACGGAAAGCAAGCAAAGTGTAAAGGAACGCAAGGAAGGCAAGGGAAAGCAAGGGAAGGCAAGGGTAACCGAAGGAACGGCACGATAAGGGGTAACAAGGCTAAGGCACGGCAACGCAGGGCTAGGCAATGCACGGCAAGGCAAGGAAAGGGTAACGCAGGGGAAGGCACGGTCAGGTGAGGCAAGGATAAGGAACGCCAATGCAAGGCTAGGCAATGCACGGCAAGGCAAGGAAAGAGGAACGGAAGGAAAGGAAGGCAAGTCAAAGCCAGGAAAGGCAAGTGTAACAAAAGGCTCGCCACGGCAAGGGGAAACAAGGCTAAGGCACGACAACGCACGGCTAGGCAATGCACGGCAAGGCAAGGAAAGGGTAACGCAAGGCAAGGCACGGTGAGGCTAGGCAAGGCTAATGCACGACAACGCAAGGCTAGGCAATGCACGACATTGCAAGGAAAGCTTAAAGCAAAGGAAGGCACGGTCAGGCGAGACAAGGCTAAGGCACGACAACGCAAGGCTAGGCAATGCAGGGAAGGGAAGCAAAGAGGAACGGAAGGTAAGCAAGGCAAGGAAAAGCAAGGAAAGGCAAGGGTAACGGAAGGAATTGCACGGCAAGGGGAAACAAGGCTAAGACACGGCAACGCAGGCTGGGCAATGCACGGCAAGGCAAGGAAAGGGTAACGCATGGGAAAGCACGTTCAGGCGAGGCAAGGCTAAGGCACGACAAAGCAAGGCTAGGCAATGCACGGAAGGCAAGCAAAGAGTAACGGAAGTTAAGGAAGGCAAGGGCAAGCAAAGAAAGGCAAGTGTAACGGAAGGAACTGCACGGCAAGGGGAAACAAGGCTAAGGCACGACAACGCACGGCTAGGCAATGCACGGCAAGGCAAGCAAAGGGTAACGCAAGGCAATGCACGGTGAGGCTAGACAAGGCTAATGCACGAAAACGCAAGGCTAGGCAATGCACGACAATGCAAGGAAAGCTTAAAGCAAAGGAAGGCAAGGTCAGGCGAGATAAGGCAAAGGCACGACAACGCAAGGCTAGGCAATTCAGGGAAGGCAAGCAAAGAGTAACGGAAGGTAAGGAAGGCAAGGAAAAGCAAGGAAAGGCAAGGGTAACGGAAGGAACGGCGCGGCAAGGGGGAACAAGTCTAAGGCACGACACCGAACGCTAGGCAATGAACGGCAAGGCAAGGAAAGGGTAACGCATGGGAAAGCACGGTCAGGCGAGGCAAGGCTAAGGCACGACAACGCAAGGCTAGGCAATGCACGGAAGGCAAGCAAAGAGTAACGGAAGGTAAGGAAGGCAAGGGAAAGCAAGGAAAGGCAAGGGTAACGGAAGGAACGGCACGGCAAGGGGAAACAAGGCTAAGGCACGACAACGCACGCTAGGCAAAGCACGGCAAGGCAAGGAAAGGGTAACGCATGGGAAAGCACGGTCAGGCGAGGCAAGGCTAAGGCACGACAACGCAAGGCTAGGCAATGCACGGAAGGCAAGCAAAGAATAACGGAAGGTAAGGAAGTCAAGGCAAAGCAAGGCAAGGCAAGTGTAACGGAAGGAACGGCAAAGCAAGGGGAAACAAGGCTAAGGCACGACAACGCACGCTAGGCAAAGCACGGCAAGGCAAGGAAAGGGTAACGCATGGGAAAGCACGGTCAGGCGAGGCAAGGCTAAGGCATGACAACGCAAGGCTAGGCAATGCACGGAAAGCAAGCAAAGAGTAACGGAACGCAAGGAAGGCAAGGGAAAGCAAGGGAAGGCAAGGGTAACGGAAGGAACGGCACGGCAAGGGGTAAGAAGGCTAAGGCACGACAACGCAGGGCTAGGCAATGCACGGCAAGGCAAGGAAAGGGTAACGCAGGGGAAGGCACGGTCAGGTGAGGCAAGGATAAGGCACGACAATGCAAGGCTAGGCAATGCACGGCAAGGCAAGTAAAGAGTAACGGAAGGAAAGGAAGGCAAGGCAAAGCCAGGCAAGGCAAGTGTAACAAAAGGCACGCCACGGCAAGGGGAATCAAGGCTAAGGCACGAAAACGCACGGCTAGGCAATGCACGGCATGGCAAGGAAAGGGTAACGCAAGGCAAGGCACGGTGAGGCTAGGCAAGGCTAATGCACGACAACGCAAGGCTAGGCAATGCACGACAATGCAAGGAAAGCTTAAAGCAAAGGAAGGCACGGTCAGGCGAGATAAGGCTAAGGCACGACAACGCAAGGCTAGGCAATGCACGGAAGGCAAGCAAAGAGTAACGGAAGGTAAGGAAGGCAAGGGAAAGCAAAGAAAGGCAAGTGTAACGGAAGGAACGGCACGGCAAGGGGAAACAAGGCTAAGGCACGACAACGCACGCTAGGCAATGCACGGCAAGGCAAGGAAAGGGTAACGCATGGGAAAGCACGGTCAGGCGAGGCAAGCCTAAGGCATGACAACGCAAGGCTAGGCAATGCACGGAAAGCAAGCAAAGAGGAACGGAACGCAAGGAAGGCAAGGAAAAGCAAGGAAAGGCAAGGGTAACGGAAGGAACGGCGCGGCAAGGGGGAACAAGTCTAAGGCACGACACCGAACGCTAGGCAATGAACGGCAAGGCAAGGAAAGGGTAACGCATGGGAAAGCACGGTCAGGCGAGGCAAGGCTAAGGCACGACAACGCAAGGCTAGGCAATGCACGGAAGGCAAGCAAAGAGTAACGGAAGGTAAGGAAGGCAAGGGAAAGCAAGGAAAGGCAAGTGTAACGGAAGGAACGGCACGGCAAGGGGAAACAAGGCTAAGGCACGACAACGCACGCTAGGCAAAGCACGGCAAGGCAAGGAAAGGGTAACGCATGGGAAAGCACGGTCAGGCGAGGCAAGGCTAAGGCATGACAACGCAAGGCTAGGCAATGCACGGAAAGCAAGCAAAGAGTAACGGAACGCAAGGAAGGCAAGGGAAAGCAAGGGAAGGCAAGGGTAACGGAAGGAACGGCACGGCAAGGGGTAAGAAGGCTAAGGCACGACAACGCAGGGCTAGGCAATGCACGGCAAGGCAAGGAAAGGGTAACGCAGGGGAAGGCACGGTCAGGTGAGGCAAGGATAAGGCACGACAATGCAAGGCTAGGCAATGCACGGCAAGGCAAGTAAAGAGTAACGGAAGGAAAGGAAGGCAAGGCAAAGCCAGGCAAGGCAAGTGTAACAAAAGGCACGCCACGGCAAGGGGAATCAAGGCTAAGGCACGAAAACGCACGGCTAGGCAATGCACGGCATGGCAAGGAAAGGGTAACGCAAGGCAAGGCACGGTGAGGCTAGGCAAGGCTAATGCACGACAACGCAAGGCTAGGCAATGCACGACAATGCAAGGAAAGCTTAAAGCAAAGGAAGGCACGGTCAGGCGAGATAAGGCTAAGGCACGACAACGCAAGGCTAGGCAATGCACGGAAGGCAAGCAAAGAGTAACGGAAGGTAAGGAAGGCAAGGGAAAGCAAAGAAAGGCAAGTGTAACGGAAGGAACGGCACGGCAAGGGGAAACAAGGCTAAGGCACGACAACGCACGCTAGGCAATGCACGGCAAGGCAAGGAAAGGGTAACGCATGGGAAAGCACGGTCAGGCGAGGCAAGCCTAAGGCATGACAACGCAAGGCTAGGCAATGCACGGAAAGCAAGCAAAGAGGAACGGAACGCAAGGAAGGCAAGGGAAAGCAAGGGAAGGCAAGGGTAACGGAAGGAACGGCACGGCAAGGGGTAACAAGGCTAAGGCACGACAACGCAGGGCTAGGCAATGCACGGCAAGGCAAGGAAAGAGTAACGGAAGGAAAGGAAGGCAAGGCAAAGCCAGGCAAGGCAAGTGTAACAAAAGGCACGCAACGGCAAGGGGAAACAAGGCTAAGGCACGACAACACACGGCTAGGAAATGCACGGCAAGGCAAGGAAAGGGTAACGCAAGGCAAGGCACGGTGAGGCTAGGCAAGGCTAATGCACGACAACGCAAGGCTAGGCAATGCACGACAATGCAAGTAAAGCTTAAAGCAAAGGAAGGCACGGTCAGGCGAGATAAGGCTAAGGCACGACAACGCAAGGCTAGGCAATGCACGGAAGGCAAGCAAAGAGTAACGGAAGGTAAGGAAGGCAAGGGAAAGCAAAGAAAGGCAAGTGTAACGGAAGGAACGACACGGCAAGGGGAAACAAGGCTAAGGCACGACAACGCACGCTAGGCAATGCACGGCAAGGCAAGGAAAGGGTAACGCAACGGAAAGCACGGTCAGGCGAGGCAAGGCTACGGAAAGCCAACGCAAGGCTAGGCAATGCACGGAAAGAAAGCAACGAGTAACGGAATGCAAGGAAGGAAAGGGAAAGCAAGGGAAGGCAAGGGTAACGGAAGGAACGGCACGGCAAGGGGAAACAAGGCTAAGGCACGACAACGCACGGCTAGGCAATGCACGGAAAGGCAAGGAAAGGGTAACGCATGGGAAAGCACGGTCAGGCGATGCAAGGGTAAGGCATGACAACGCAAGGCTAGGCAATGCAAAGAAAGCAAGCAAAGAGTAACGGAACGCAAGGAAGGCAAGGGAAAGCAAGGGAAGGCAAGGGTAACGGAAGGAACGGCACGGTAAGGGGTAACAAGTCTAAGGCACGGCAACGCAGGGCTAGGCAATGCACGGCAAGGCAAGGAAAGGGTAACGCAGGGGAAGGCACGGTCAGGTGAGGCAAGGATAAGGCACGACAATGCAAGGCTAGGCAATGCACGGCAAGGCAAGGAAAGAGTAACGGAAGGAAAGGAAGGCAAGTCAAAGCCAGGAAAGGCAAGTGTAACAAAAGGCACGCCACGGCAAGGGGAAACAAGGCTAAGGCACGACAACGCACGGCTAGGCAATGCACGGCAAGGCAAGGAAAGGGTAACGCAAGGCAAGGCACAGTGAGGCTAGGCAAGGCTAATGCACGACAACGCAAGGCTAGGCAATGCACGACAATGCAAGGAAAGCTTAAAGCAAAGGAAGGCATGGTCAGGCGAGATAAGGCTATGGCACGACAACGCAAGGCTGGGCAATGCAGGGAAGGGAAGCAAAGAGTAACGGAAGTTAAGCAAGGCAAGGAAAAGCAAGGAAAGGCAAGGGTACCGGAAGGAATTGCACGGCAAGGGGAAACAAGGCTAAGGCACGGCAACGCAGGCTGGGCAATGCACGGCAAGGCAAGGAAAGGGTAACGCATGGGAAAGCACGTTCAGGCGAGGCAAGGCTAAGGCACGACAACGCAAGGCTAGGCAATGCACGGAAGGCAAGCAAAGAGTAACGGAAGGTAAGGAAGGCAAGGGAAAGCAAAGAAAGGCAAGTGTAACGGAAGGAACTGCACGGCAAGGGGAAACAAGGCTAAGGCACGACAACGCACGGCTAGGCAATGCACGGCAAGGCAAGCAAAGGGTAACGCAAGGCAATTCACGGTGAGGCTAGACAATGCTAATGCACGAAAACGCAAGGCTAGGCAATGCACGACAATGCAAGGAAAGCTTAAAGCAAAGGAAGGCAAGGTCAGGAGAGATAAGGCAAAGGCACGACAACGCAAGGCTAGGCAATTCAGGGAAGGCAAGCAAAGAGTAACGGAAGGTAAGGAAGGCAAGGAAAAGCAAGGAAAGGCAAGGGTAACGGAAGGAACGGCACGGCAAGGGGGAACAAGTCTAAGGCACGACAGCGAACGCTAGGCAATGAACGGCAAGGGAAGGAAAGGGTAACGCATGGGAAAGCACGGTCAGGCGAGGCAAGGCTAAGGCACGACAACGCAAGGCTAGGCAATGCACGGAAGGCAAGCAAAGAGTAACGGAAGGTAAGGAAGGCAAGGGAAAGCAAGGAAAGGCAAGTGTAACGGAAGGAACGGCACGGCAAGGGGAAACAAGGCTAAGGCACGACAACGCACGGTAGGCAATGCACGGCAAGGCAAGGAAAGGGTAACGCATGGGAAAGCACGGTCAGGCGAGGCAAGGCTAAGGCATGACAACGCAAGGCTAGGCAATGGACGGAAAGGAAGCAAAGAGTAACGGAACGCAAGGAAGGCAAGGGAAAGCAAGGGAAGGCAAGGGTAACGGAAGGAACGGCACGGCAAGGGGTAAGAAGGCTAAGGCACGACAACGCAGGGCTAGGCAATGCTCGGCAAGGCAAGGAAAGGGTAACGCAGGGGAAGGCACGGTCAGGTGAGGCAAGGATAAGGCACGACAATGCAAGGCTAGGCAATGCACGGCAAGGCAAGTAAAGAGTAACGGAAGGAAAGGAAGGCAAGGCAAAGCCAGGCAAGGCAAGTGTAACAAAAGGCACGCCACGGCAAGGGGAATCAAGGCTAAGGCACGACAACGCACGGCTAGGCAATGCACGGCAAGGCAAGGAAAGGGTAACGCAAGGCAAGGCACGGTGAGGCTAGGCAAGGCTAATGCACGACAACGCAAGGCTAGGCAATGCACGACAATGCAAGGAAAGCTTAAAGCAAAGGAAGGCACGGTCAGGCGAGATAAGGCTAAGGCACGACAACGCAAGGCTAGGCAATGCACGGAAGGCAAGCAAAGAGTAACGGAAGGTAAGGAAGGCAAGGGAAAGCAAAGAAAGGCAAGTGTAACGGAAGGAACGGCACGGCAAGGGGAAACAAGGCTAAGGCACGACAACGCACGCTAGGCAATGCACGGCAAGGCAAGGAAAGGGTAACGCATGGGAAAGCACGGTCAGGCGAGGCAAGGCTAAGAAAAGCCAACGCAAGGCTAGGCAAAGCACGGAAAGTAAGCAAGGAGTAACGGAATGCAAGGAAGGAAAGGGAAAGCAAAGAAAGGCAAGTGTAACGGAAGGAACGGCACGGCAAGGGGAAACAAGGCTAAGGCACGACAAGGCACGGCTAGGCAATGCACGGCAAGGCAAGCAAAGGGTAACGCAAGGAAAGGCACGGTGAGGCTAGGCAAGGCTAATGCACGAAAACGCAAGGCTAGGCGATGCACGACAATGCAAGGAAAGCTTAAAGCAAAGGAAGGCAAGGTCAGGCGAGATAAGGTTAAGGCACGACAACGCAAGGCTAGGAAATTCAGGGAAGGCAAGCAAAGAGTAACGGAAGGTAAGCAAGGCAAGGAAAAGGAAGGAAAGGCCAGGGTAATGGAAGGAACGGCACGGCAAGGGGTAACAAGGCTAAGGCACGACAACGCAGGGCTAGGCAATGCACGACAATGCAAGGAAAGCTTAAAGCAAAGGAAGGCACGGTCAGGCGAGATAAGGCTAAGGCACGACAACGCAAGGCTAGGCAATGCACGGAAAGCAAGCAAAGAGTAACGCAAGGCAAGGCACGGTGAGGCTAGGCAAGGCTAATGCACGACAACGCAAGGCTAGGCAATGCACGACAATGCAAGTAAAGCTTAATGCAAAGGAAGGCACGGTCAGGCGAGATAAGGCTAAGGCACGACAACGCAAGGCTAGGCAATGCACGGAAAGCAAGCAAAGAGTAACGGAACGCAAGGAAGGCAAGGGAAAGCAAGGGAAGGCAAGGGTAACGGAAGGAACGGCACGGCAAGGGGTAACAAGGCTAAGGCACGACAACGCAGGGCTAGGCAATGCACGGCAAGGCAAGGAAAGAGTAACGGAAGGAAAGGAAGGCAAGGCAAAGTCAGGCAAGGCAAGTGTAACAAAAGGCACGCAACGGCAAGGGGAAACAAGGCTAAGGCACGACAACACACGGCTAGGAAATGCACGGCAAGGCAAGGAAAGGGTAACGCAAGGCAAGGCACGGTGAGGCTAGGCAAGGCTAATGCACGACAACGCAAGGCTAGGCAATGCACGACAATGCAAGTAAAGCTTAAAGCAAAGGAAGGCACGGTCAGGCGAGATAAGGCTAAGGCACGACAACGCAAGGCTAGGCAATGCACGGAAGGCAAGCAAAGAGTAACGGAAGGTAAGGAAGGCAAGGAAAAGCAAGGAAAGGCAAGGGTAACGGAAGGAACGGCACGGCAAGGGGGAACAAGTCTAAGGCACGACACCGAACGCTAGGCAATGAACGGCAAGGCAAGGAAAGGGTAACGGATGGGAAAGCACGGTCAGGCGAGGCAAGGCTAAGGCACGACAACGCAAGGCTAGGCAATGCACGGAAGGCAAGCAAAGAGTAACGGAAGGTAAGGAAGGCAAGGGAAAGCAAGGAAAGGCAAGTGTAACGGAAGGAACGGCACGGCAAGGGGAAACAAGGCTAATGCACGACAACGCAAGGCTAGGCAATGCACGACAATGCAAGGAAAGCTTAAAGCAAAGGAAGGCACGGTCAGGCGAGATAAGGCTAAGGCACGACAACGCAAGGCTAGGCAATGCAGGGAAGGGAAGCAAAGAGTAACGGAAGTTAAGCAAGGCAAGGAAAAGCAAGGAAAGGCAAGGGTACCGGAAGGAATTTCACGGCAAGGGGAAACAAGGCTAAGGCACGGCAACGCAGGCTGGGCAATGCACGGCAAGGCAAGGAAAGGGTAACGCATGGGAAAGCACGTTCAGGCGAGGCAAGGCTAAGGCACGGCAACGCAAGGCTAGGCAATGCACGGAAGGCAAGCAAAGAGTAACGGAAGGTAAGGAAGGCAAGGGAAAGCAAGGAAAGGCAAGTGTAACGGAAGGAACGGCACGGCAAGGGGAAACAAGGCTAAGGCACGACAACGCACGGCTAGGCAATGCACGGCAAGGCAAGCAAAGGGTAACGCAAGGCAATTCACGGTGAGGCTAGACAATGCTAATGCACGAAAACGCAAGGCTAGGCAATGCACGACAATGCAAGGAAAGCTTAAAGCAAAGGAAGGCAAGGTCAGGAGAGATAAGGCAAAGGCACGACAACGCAAGGCTAGGCAATTCAGGGAAGGCAAGCAAAGAGTAACGGAAGGTAAGGAAGGCAAGGAAAAGCAACGAAAGGCAAGGGTAACGGAAGGAACGGCACGGCAAGGGGGAACAAGTCTAAGGCACGACACCGAACGCTAGGCAATGAACGGCAAGGGAAGGAAAGGGTAACGCATCGGAAAGCACGGTCAGGCGAGGCAAGGCTAAGGCACGACAACGCAAGGCTAGGCAATGCACGGAAGGCAAGCAAAGAGTAACGGAAGGTAAGGAAGGCAAGGGAAAGCAAGGAAAGGCAAGTGTAACGGAAGGAACGGCACGGCAAGGGGAAACAAGGCTAAGGCACGACAACGCACGGTAGGCAATGCACGGCAAGGCAAGGAAAGGGTAACGCATGGGAAAGCACGGTCAGGCGAGATAAGGCTAAGGCACGACAACGCAAGGCTAGGCAATGGAGGGAAGGCAAGCAAAGAGTAACGGAAGGTAAGGAAGGCAAGGGAAAGCAAGGGAAGGCAAGGGTAACGGAAGGAACGGCATGGCAAGGGGTAAGAAGGCTAAGGCACGACAACGCAGGTCTAGGCAATGCTCGGCAAGGCAAGGAAAGGGTAACGCAGGGGAAGGCACGGTCAGGTGAGGCAAGGATAAGGCACGACAATGCAAGGCTAGGCAATGCACGGCAAGGCAAGTAAAGAGTAACGGAAGGAAAGGAAGGCAAGGCAAAGCCAGGCAAGGCAAGTGTAACAAAAGGCACGCCACGGCAAGGGGAATCAAGGCTAAGGCACGACAACGCACGGCTATGCAATGCACGGCAAGGCAAGGAAAGGGTAACGCAAGGCAAGGCACGGTGAGGCTAGGCAAGGCTAATGCACGACAACGCAAGGCTAGGCAATGCAAGACAATGCAAGTAAAGCTTAATGCAAAGGAAGGCACGGTCAGGCGAGATAAGGCTAAGGCACGACAACGCAAGGCTAGGCAATGCACGGAAAGCAAGCAAAGAGTAACGGAACGCAAGGAAGGCAAGGGAAAGCAAGGGAAGGCAAGGGTAACGGAAGGAACGGCACGGCAAGGGGTAACAAGGCTAAGGCACGACAACGCAGGGCTAGGCAATGCACGGCAAGGCAAGGAAAGAGTAACGGAAGGAAAGGAAGGCAAGGCAAAGTCAGGCAAGGCAAGTGTAACAAAAGGCACGCAACGGCAAGGGGAAACAAGGCTAAGGCACGACAACACACGGCTAGGAAATGCACGGCAAGGCAAGGAAAGGGTAACGCAAGGCAAGGCACGGTGAGGCTAGGCAAGGCTAATGCACGACAACGCAAGGCTAGGCAATGCACGACAATGCAAGGAAAGCTTAAAGCAAAGGAAGGCACGGTCAGGCGAGATAAGGCTAAGGCACGACAACGCAAGGCTAGGCAATGCACGGAAGGCAAGCAAAGAGTAACGGAAGGTAAGGAAGGCAAGGAAAAGCAAGGAAAGGCAAGGGTAACGGAAGGAACGGCACGGCAAGGGGGAACAAGTCTAAGGCACGACACCGAACGCTAGGCAATGAACGGCAAGGCAAGGAAAGGGTAACGGATGGGAAAGCACGGTCAGGCGAGGCAAGGCTAAGGCACGACAACGCAAGGCTAGGCAATGCACGGAAGGCAAGCAAAGAGTAACGGAAGGTAAGGAAGGCAAGGGAAAGCAAGGAAAGGCAAGTGTAACGGAAGGAACGGCACGGCAAGGGGAAACAAGGCTAAGGCACGACAACGCACGCTAGGCAATGCACGGCAAGGCAAGGAAAGGGTAACGCATGGGAAAGCACGGTCAGGCGAGGCAAGGCTAAGGCATGACAACGCAAGGCTAGGCAATGCACGGAAAGCAAGCAAAGAGCAACGGAACGCAAGGAAGGCAAGGGAAAGCAAGGGAAGGCAAGGGTAACGGAAGGAACGGCACGGCAAGGGGTAACAAGGCTAAGGCACGACAACGCAGGGCTAGGCAATGCACGGCAAGGGAAGGAAAGGGTAACGCAGGGGAAGGCACGGTCAGGTGAGGCAAGGATAAGGCACGACAATGCAAGGCTAGGCAATGCACGGCAAGGCAAGGAAAGAGTAACGGAAGGAAAGGAAGGCAAGGCAAAGCCAGGCAAGGCAAGTGTAACAAAAGGCACGCAACGGCAAGGGGAAACAAGGCTAAGGCACGACAACGCACGGCTAGGCAATGCACGGCAAGGCAAGGAAAGAGTAACGGAAGGCAAAGCACGGTGAGGCTAGGCAAGGTTAATGCACGACAACGCAAGGCTAGGCAATGCACGACAATACAAGGAAAGCTTAAAGCAAAGGAAGGCACGGTCAGGCGAGATAAGGCTAAGGCACGACAACGCAAGGCTAGGCAATGCACGGAAAGCAAGCAAAGAGTAACGGAAGGTAAGGAAGGCAAGGGAAAGCAAAGAAAGGCAAGTGTAACGGAAGGAACGGCACGGCAAGGGGAAACAAGGCTAAGGCACGACAACGCACGCTAGGCAAAGCACGGCAAGGCAAGGAAAGGGTAACGCATGGGAAAGCACGGTCAGGCGAGGCAAGCCTAAGGCATGACAACGCAAGGCTAGGCAATGCACGGAAAGCAAGCAAAGAGTAACGGAACGCAAGGAAGGCAAGGGAAAGCAAGGGAAGGCAAGGGTAACGGAAGGAACGGCACGGCAAGGGGTAACAAGGCTAAGGCACGACAACGCAGGGCTAGGCAATGCACGGCAAGGCAAGGAAAGAGTAACGGAAGGAAAGGAAGGCAAGGCAAAGCCAGGCAAGGCAAGTGTAACAAAAGGCACGCAACTGCAAGGGGAAACAAGGCTAAGGCACGACAACACACGGCTAGGAAATGCACGGCAAGGCAAGGAAAGGGTAACGCAAGGCAAGGCACGGTGAGGCTAGGCAAGGCTAATGCACGACAACGCAAGGCTAGGCAATGCACGACAATGCAAGTAAAGCTTAAAGCAAAGGAAGGCACGGTCAGGCGAGATAAGGCTAAGGCACGACAACGCAAGGCTAGGCAATGCAGGGAAGGCAAGCAAAGAGTAACGGAAGGTAAGGAAGGCAAGGGAAAGCAAGGAAAGGCAATGGTAACGGAAGGAACGGCACGGCAAGGGGAAACAAGGTTAAGGCACGACAACGCACGCTAGGCAATGCACGGCAAGGCAAGGAAAGGGTAACGCATGGGAAAGCACGGTCAGGCGAGGCAAGCCTAAGGCATGACAACGCAAGGCTAGGCAATGCACGGAAAGCAAGCAAAGAGTAACGGAACGCAAGGAAGGCAAGGGAAAGCAAGGGAAGGCAAGGGTAACGGAAGGAACGGCACGGCAAGGGGTAACAAGGCTAAGGCACGACAACGCAGGGCTAGGCAATGCACGGAAGGCAAGCAAAGAGTAACGGAAGGTAAGGAAGGCAAGGGAAAGCAAGGAAAGGCAAGTGTAACGGAAGGAACGGCACGGCAAGGGGAAACAAGGCTAAGGCACGACAACGCACGCTAGGCAATGCACGGCAAGGCAAGGAAAGGGTAACGCAGGGGAAGGCACGGTCAGGTGAGGCAAGGAGAAGGCACGACAATGCAAGGCTAGGCAATGCACGGCAAGGCAAGGAAAGAGTAACGGAAGCAAAGGAAGGCAAGGCAAAGCCAGGAAAGGCAAGTGTAACAAAAGGCACGCCACGGCAAGGGGAATCAAGGCTAAGGCACGACAACGCACGGCTAGGCAATGCACGGCAAGGCAAGGAAAGGGTAACGCAAGGCAAGGCACGGTGAGGCTAGGCAAGGCTAATGCACGACAACGCAAGGCTAGGCAATGCACCACAATGCAAGGAAAGCTTAAAGCAAAGGAAGGCACGGTCAGGCGAGATAAGGCTAAGGCACGACAACGCAAGGCTACGCAATGCACGGAAGGCAAGCAAAGAGTAACGGAAGGTAAGGAAGGCAAGGGAAAGCAAGGAAAGGCAAGTGTAACGGAAGGAATGGCACGGCAAGGGGAATCAAGGCTAAGGCACGGCAACGCACGCTAGGCAATGCACGGCAAGGCAAGGCAAGGGTAACGCATGGGAAAGCACGGTCAGGCGAGGCAAGCCTAAGGCATGACAACGCAAGGCTAGGCAATGCACGGAAAGCAAGCAAAGTGTAAAGGAACGCAAGGAAGGCAAGGGAAAGCAAGGGAAGGCAAGGGTAACCGAAGGAACGGCACGATAAGGGGTAACAAGGCTAAGGCACGGCAACGCAGGGCTAGGCAATGCACAGCAAGGCAAGAAAAGGGAAACGCAGGGGAAGGCACGGTCAGGTGAGGCAAGGATAAGGAACGCCAATGCAAGGCTAGGCAATGCACGGCAAGGCAAGGAAAGAGGAACGGAAGGAAAGGAAGGCACGTCAAAGCCAGGAAAGGCAAGTGTAACAAAAGGCTCGCCACGGCAAGGGGAAACAAGGCTAAGGCACGACAACGCACGGCTAGGCAATGCACGGCAAGGCAAGGAAAGGGTAACGCAAGGCAAGGCACGGTGAGGCTAGGCAAGGCTAATGCACGACAACGCAAGGCTAGGCAATGCACGACATTGCAAGGAAAGCTTAAAGCAAAGGAAGGCACGGTCAGGCGAGATAAGGCTAAGGCACGACAACGCAAGGCTAGGCAATGCAGGGAAGGGAAGCAAAGAGTAGCGGAAGGTAAGCAAGGCAAGGAAAAGCAAGGAAAGGCAAGGGTAACGGAAGGAATTGCACGGCAAGGGGAAACAAGGCTAAGGCACGGCAACGCACGCTGGGCAATGCACGGCAAGGCAAGGAAAGGGTAACGCATGGGAAAGCACGGTCAGGCGAGGCAAGGCTAAGGCACGACAACGCAAGGCTAGGCAATGCACGGAAGGCAAGCAAAGAGTAACAGAAGTTAAGGAAGGCAAGGGAAAGCAAAGAAAGGCAAGTGTAACGGAAGGAACGGCACGGCAAGGGGAAACAAGGCTAAGGCACGACAACGCACGCTAGGCAATGCACGGCAAGGCAAGGAAAGGGTAACGCATGGGAAAGCACGGTCAGGCGAGGCAAGCCTAAGGCATGACAACGCAAGGCTAGGCAATGCACGGAAAGCAAGCAAAGAGGAACGGAACGCAAGGAAAGCAAGGGAAAGCAAGGGAAGGCAAGGGTAACGGAAGGAACGGCACGGCAAGGGGAAACCAGGCTAAGGCACGACAACGCAGGGCTAGGCAATGCACGGCAAGGCAAGGAAAGAGTAACGGAAGGAAAGGAAGGCAAGGCAAAGCCAGGCAAGGCAAGTGTAACAAAAGGCACGCAACGGCAAGGGGAAACAAGGCTAAGGCACGACAACACACGGCTAGGAAATGCACGGCAAGGCAAGGAAAGGGTAACGCAAGGCAAGGCACGGTGAGGCTAGGCAAGGCTAATGCACGACAACGCAAGGCTAGGCAATGCACGACAATGCAAGTAAAGCTTAAAGCAAAGGAAGGCACGGTCAGGCGAGATAAGGCTAAGGCACGACAACGCAAGGCTAGGCAATGCAGGGAAGGCAAGCAAAGAGTAACGGAAGGTAAGGAAGGCAAGGGAAAGCAAGGAAAGGCAATGGTACCGGAAGGAACGGCACGGCAAGGGGAAAAAAGTCTAAGGCACGACAACGCACGCTAGGCAATGCACGGCAAGGCAAGGAAAGGGTAACGCATGGGAAAGCACGGTCAGGCGAGGCAAGGCTAAGGCACGACAACGCAAGGCTTGGCAATGCACGGAAGGCAAGCAAAGAGTAACGGAAGGTAAGGAAGGCAAGGGAAAGCAAAGAAAGGCAAGTGTAACGGAAGGAACGGCACGGCAAGGGGAAACAAGGCGAAGGCACGACAACGCACGCTAGGCAATGCACGGCAAGGCAAGGAAAGGGTAACGCATGGGAAAGCACGGTCAGGCGAGGCAAGGCTAAGGAAAGCCAACGCAAGGCTAGGCAATGCACGGAAAGCAAGCAAGGAGTAACGGAATGCAAGGAAGGAAAGGGAAAGCAAGGGAAGGCAAGGGTAACGGAAGGAAAGGCACGGTAAGGGGTAACAAGGCTAAGGCACGGCAACGCAGGGCTAGGCAATGCACGGCAAGGCAAGGAAAGGGTAACGCAGGGGAAGGCACGGTCAGGTGAGGGAAGGATAAGGCACGACAATGCAAGGCTAGGCAATGCACGGCAAGGCAAGGAAAGAGTAACGGAAGGAAAGGAAAGCAAGTCAAAGCCAGGAAAGGCAAGTGTAACAAAATGCACGCCACGGCAATGGGAAACAAGGCTAAGGCACGACAACGCACGGCTAGGCAATGCACGGCAAGGCAAGGAAAGGGTAACGCAAGGCAAGGCACGGTGAGGCTAGGCAAGGCTAATGCACGACAACGCAAGGCTAGGCAATGCACGACAATGCAAGGAAAGCTTAAAGCAAAGGAAGGCACGGTCAGGCGAGATAAGGCTAAGGCACGACAACGCAAGGCTAGGCAATGCACGGAAGGCAAGCAAAGAGTAACGGAAGGTAAGGAAGGCAAGGGAAAGCAAAGAAAGGCAAGTGTAACGGAAGGAACGGCACGGCAAGGGGAAACAAGGCTAAGGTACGACAACGCACGCTAGGCAATGCACGGCAAGGCAAGGAAAGGGTAACGCATGGGAAAGCACGGTCAGGCGAGGCAAGCCTAAGGCATGACAACGCAAGGCTAGGCAATGCACGGAAAGCAAGCAAAGAGGAACGGAACGCAAGGAAGGCAAGGGAAAGCAAGGGAAGGCAAGGGTAACGGAAGGAACGGCACGGCAAGGGGTAAGAAGGCTAAGGCACGACAACGCAGGGCTAGGCAATGCACGGCAAGGCAAGGAAAGAGTAACGGAAGGAAAGGAAGGCAAGGCAAAGCCAGGCAAGGCAAGTGTAACAAAAGGCACGCAACGGCAAGGGGAAACAAGGCTAAGGCACGACAACACACGGCTAGGAAATGCACGGCAAGGCAAGGAAAGGGTAACGCAAGGCAAGGCACGGTGAGGCTAGGCAAGGCTAATGCACGACAACGCAAGGCTAGGCAATGCACGACAATGCAAGTAAAGCTTAAAGCAAAGGAAGGCACGGTCAGGCGAGATAAGGCTAAGGCACGACAACGCAAGGCTAGGCAATGCACGGAAGGCAAGTAAAGAGTAACGGAAGGTAAGGAAGGCAAGGGAAAGCAAAGAAAGGCAAGTGTAACGGAAGGAACGACACGGCAAGGGGAAACAAGGCTAAGGCACGACAACGCACGCTAGGCAATGCACGGCAAGGCAAGGAAAGGGTAACGCATGGGAAAGCACGGTCAGGCGAGGCAAGGCTAAGGAAAGCCAACGCAAGGCTAGGCAATGCACGGAAAGAAAGCAAGGAGTAACGGAATGCAAGGAAGGAAAGGGAAAGCAAGGGAAGGCAAGGATAACGGAAGGAACGGCACGGCAAGGGGAAACAAGGCTAAGGCACGACAACGCACGCTAGGCAATGCACGGCAAGGCAAGGAAAGGGTAACGCATGGGAAAGCACGGTCAGGCGAGGCAAGGCTAAGGCACGACAACGGAAGGCTAGGCAAAGCACGGAAGGCAAGCAAAGAGTAACGGAAGGTAAGGAAGGCAAGGGAAAGGAAGGAAAGGCAAGTGTAACGGAAGGAACGGCACGGCAAGGGGAAACAAGGCTAAGGCACGACAACGCACGGCTAGGCAATGCACGGAAAGGCAAGGAAAGGGTAACGCATGGGAAAGCACGGTCAGGCGATGCAAGGCTAAGGCATGACAACGCAAGGCTAGGCAATGCACGGAAAGCAAGCAAAGAGGAACGGAACGCAAGGAAGGCAAGGGAAAGCAAGGGAAGGCAAGGGTAACGGAAGGAACGGCACGGCAAGGGGTAACAAGGCTAAGGCACGACAACGCAGGGCTAGGCAATGCACGGCAAGGCAAGGAAAGAGTAACGGAAGGAAAGGAAGGCAAGGCAAAGCCAGGCAAGGCAAGTGTAACAAAAGGCACGCAACGGCAAGGGGAAACAAGGCTAAGGCACGACAACACACGGCTAGGAAATGCACGGCAAGGCAAGGAAAGGGTAACGCAAGGCAAGGCACGGTGCGGCTAGGCAAGGCTAATGCACGACAACGCAAGGCTAGGCAATGCACGACAATGCAAGGAAAGCTTAAAGCAAAGGAAGGCACGGTCAGGCGAGATAAGGCTAAGGCACGACAACGCAAGGCTAGGCAATGCACGGAAGGCAAGCAAAGAGTAACGGAAGGTAAGGAAGGCAAGGGAAAGCAAAGAAAGGCAAGTGTAACGGAAGGAACGGCACGGCAAGGGGAAACAAGGCTAACGCACGACAACGCACGCTAGGCAATGTACGGCAAGGCAAGGAAAGGGTAACGCATGGGAAAGCACGGTCAGGCGAGGCAAGGCTAAGGAAAGCCAACGCAAGGCTAGGCAATGCACGGAAAGAAAGCAAGGAGTAACGGAATGCAAGGAAGGAAAGGGAAAGCAAGGGAAGGCAAGGATAACGGAAGGAACGGCACGGCAAGGGGAAACAAGGCTAAGGTACGACAACGCACGCTAGGCAATGCACGGCAAGGCAAGGAAAGGGTAACGCATGGGAAAGCACGGTCAGGCGAGGCAAGGCTAAGGCACGACAACGCAAGGCTAGGCAAAGCACGGAAGGCAAGCAAAGAGTAACGGAAGGTAAGGAAGGCAAGGGAAAGGAAGGAAAGGCAAGGGTAACGGAAGGAACGGCACGGCAAGGGGAAACAAGGCTAAGGCACGCCAACGCACGGCTAGGCAATGCACGGAAAGGCAAGGAAAGGGTAACGCATGGGAAAGCACGGTCAGGCGATGCAAGGCTAAGGCATGACAACGCAAGGCTAGGCAATGCACGGAAAGCAAGCAAAGAGTAACGGAACGCAAGGAAGGCAAGGGAAAGCAAGGGAAGGCAAGGGTAACGGAAGGAACGGCATGGTAAGGGGTAACAAGTATAAGGCACGGCAACGCAGGGCTAGGCAATTCACGGCAAGGCAAGGAAAGGGTAACGCAGGGGAAGGCACGGTCAGGTGAGGCAAGGATAAGGCACGACAATGCAAGGCTAGGCAATGCACGGCAAGGCAAGGAAAGAGTAACGGAAGGAAAGGAAGGCAAGTCAAAGCCAGGAAAGGCAAGTGTAACCAAAGGCACGCCACTGCAAGGGGAAACAAGGCTAAGGCACGACAACGCACGGCTAGGCAATGCACGGCAAAGCAAGGAAAGGGTAACGCAAGGCAGGGCACAGTGAGGCTAGGCAAGGCTAATGCACGACAACGCAAGGCTAGGCAATGCACGACAATGCAAGGAAAGCTTAAAGCAAAGGAAGGCACGGTCAGGCGAGATAAGGCTATGGCACGACAACGCAAGGATAGGCAATGCAGGGAAGGGAAGCAAAGAGTAACGGAAGTTAAGCAAGGCAAGGAAAAGCAAGGAAAGGCAAGGGTACCGGAAGGAATTGCACGGCAAGGGGAAACAAGGCTAAGGCACGGCAATGCAGGCTGGGCAATGCACGGCAAGGCAAGGAAAGGATAACGCATGGGAAAGCACGTTCAGGCGAGGCAAGGCTAAGGCACGACAACGCAATGCTAGGCAATGCACGGAAGGCAAGCAAAGAGTAACGGAATGTAAGGAAGGCAAGGGAAAGCAAAGAAAGGCAAGTGTAACGGAAGGAACTGCACGGCAAGGGGAAACAAGCTAAGGCACGACAACGCATGGCTAGGCAATGCACGGCAAGGCAAGCAAAGGGTAACGCAAGGCAATGCACGGTGAGGCCAGACAATGCTAATGCACGAAAACGCAAGGCTAGGCAATGCACGACAATGCAAGGAAAGCTTAAAGCAAAGGAAGGCAAGGTCAGGCGAGATAAGGCAAAGGCACGACAACGCAAGGCTAGGCAATTCAGGGAAGGCAAGCAAAGAGTAACGGAAGGTAAGGAAGGCAAGGAAAAGCAAGGAAAGGCAAGGGTAACGGAAGGAACGGCACGGCAAGGGGGAACAAGTCTAAGGTACGACACCGAACGCTAGGCAATGAACGGCAAGGGAAGGAAAGGGTAACGCATGGGAAAGCACGGTCAGGCGAGGCAAGGCTAAGGCACGACAACGCAAGGGTAGGCAATGCACGGAAGGCAAGCAAAGAGTAACGGAAGGTAAGGAAGGCAAGTGAAAGCAAGGAAAGGCAAGTGTAACGGAAGGAACGGCACGGCAAGGGGAAGCAAGGCTAAGGCACGACAACGCACGCTAGGCAATGCACGGCAAGGCAAGGAAAGGGTAACGCATGGGAAAGCACGGTCAGGCGAGGCAAGGCTAAGGCATGACAACGCAAGGCTGGGCAATGCACGGAAAGGAAGCAAAGAGTAACGGAACGCAAGGAAGGCAAGGGAAAGCAAGGGAAGGCAAGGGTAACGGAAGGAACGGCACGGCAAGGGGTAAGAAGGCTAAGGCACGACAACGGAGGGCTAGGCAATGCTCGGCAAGGCAAGGAAAGGGTAACGCAGGGGAAGGCACGGTCAGGTGAGGCAAGGATAAGGCACGACAATGCAAGGCTAGGCAATGCACGGCAAGGCAAGTAAAGAGTAACGGAAGGAAAGGAAGGCAAGGCAAAGCCAGGCAAGGCAAGTGTAACAAAAGGCACGCCACGGCAAGGGGAATCAAGGCTAAGGCACGACAACGCACGGCTAGGCAATGCACGGCAAGGCAAGGAAAGGGTAACGCAAGGCAAGGCACGGTGAGGCTAGGCAAGGCTAATGCACGACAACGCAAGGCTAGGCAATGCACGACAATGCAAGGAAAGCTTAAAGCAAAGGAAGGCACGGTCAGGCGAGATAAGGCTAAGGCAGGACAACGCAAGGCTAGGCAATGCACGGAAGGCAAGCAAAGACTAACGGAAGGTAAAGAAGGCAAGGGAAAGCAAAGAAAGGCAAGTGTAACGGAACGAACGGCACGGCAAGGGGAAACAAGGCTAAGGCACGACAACGCACGCTAGGCAATGCACGGCAAGGCAAGGAAAGGGTAACGCATGGGAAAGCACGGTCAGGCGAGGCAAGGCTAAGGAAAGCCAACGCAAGGCTAGGCAATGCACGGAAAGCAAGCAAGGAGTAACGGAACGCAAGGAAGGAAAAGGAAAGCAAGGGAAGGCAAGGGTAACGGAAGGAACGGCACGGCAAGGGGAAACAAGGCTAAGGCACGACAAGGCACGGCTAGGCAATGCACGGCAAGGCAAGCAAAGGGTAACGCAAGGAAAGGCACGGTGAGGCTAGGCAAGGCTAATGCACGAAAACGCAAGGCTAGGCGATGCACGACAATGCAAGGAAAGCTTAAAGCAAAGGAAGGCAAGGACAGGCGAGATAAGGTTAAGGCACGACAACGCAAGGCTAGGAAATTCAGGGAAGGCAAGCAAAGAGTAACGGAAGGTAAGCAAGGCAAGGAAAAGGAAGGAAAGGCCAGGGTAATGGAAGGAACGGCACGGCAAGGGGAAACAAAGCTAAGGCACGACAACGCACGGCTAGGCAATGCACGGCAAGGCAAGGAAAGGGTAACGCATGGGAAAGCACGGTCAGGCGATGCAAGGCTAAGGCATGACAACGCAAGGCTAGGCAATGCACGGAAAGCAAGCAAAGAGTAACGGAACGCAATGAAGGCAAGGGAAAGCAAGGGAAGGCAAGGGTAACGGAAGGAACGGCACGGCAAGGGGTAACAAGGCTAAGGCACGGCAACGCAGGGTTAGGCAATGCACGGCAAGGCAAGGAAAGGGTAACGCAGGGGAAGGCACGGTCAGGTGAGGCAAGGATAAGGCACGACAATGCAAGGCTAGGCAATGCACGGCAAGGCAAGGAAAGAGTAACGCAAGGCAAGGCACGGTGAGGCTAGGCAAGGCTAATGCACGACAACGCAAGGCTAGGCAATGCACGACAATGCAAGTAAAGCTTAATGCAAAGGAAGGCACGGTCAGGCGAGATAAGGTTAAGGCACGACAAGGCAAGGCTAGGCAATGCACGGAAAGCAAGCAAAGAGTAACGGAACGCAAGGAAGGCAAGGGAAAGCAAGGGAAGGCAATTGTAACGGAAGGAACGGCACGGCAAGGAGTAACAAGGCTAAGGCACGACAACGCAGGGCTAGGCAATGCACGGCAAGGCAAGGAAAGAGTAACGGAAGGAAAGGAAGGCAAGGCAAAGTCAGGCAAGGCAAGTGTAACAAAAGGCACGCAACGGCAAGGGGAAACAAGGCTAAGGCACGACAACACACGGCTAGGAAATGCACGGAAAGGCAAGGAAAGGGTAACGCAAGGCAAGGCACGGTGAGGCTAGGCAAGGCTAATGCACGACAACGCAAGGCTAGGCAATGCACGACAATGCAAGTAAAGCTTAAAGCAAAGGAAGGCACGGTCAGGCGAGATAAGGCTAAGGCACGACAACGCAAGGCTAGGCAATGCAGGGAAGGCAAGCAAAGAGTAACGGAAGGTAAGGAAGGCAAGGGAAAGCAAGGAAAGGCAATGGTAACGGAAGGAACGGCACGGCAAGGGGAAACAAGTCTAAGGCACGACAACGCACGCTAGGCAATGCACGGCAAGGCAAGGAAAGGGTAACGCATGGGAAAGCACGGTCAGGCGAGGCAAGGCTAAGGCACGACAACGCAAGGCTTGGCAATGCACGGAAGGCAAGCAAAGAGTAACGGAAGGTAAGGAAGGCAAGGGAAAGCAAAGAAAGGCAAGTGTAACGGAAGGAACGGCACGGCAAGGGGAAACAAGGCTAAGGCACGACAACGCACGCTAGGCAATGCACGGCAAGGCAAGGAAAGAGTAACGGAAGGAAAGGAAGGCAAGTCAAAGCCAGGAAAGGCAAGTGTAACCAAAGGCACGCCACGGCAAGGGGAAACAAGGCTAAGGCACGACAACGCACGGCTAGGCAATGCACGGCAAAGCAAGGAAAGGGTAACGCAAGGCAGGGCACAGTGAGGCTAGGCAAGGCTAATGCACGACAACGCAAGGCTAGGCAATGCACGACAATGCAAGGAAAGCTTAAAGCAAAGGAAGGCACGGTCAGGCGAGATAAGGCTATGGCACGACAACGCAAGGATAGGCAATGCAGGGAAGGGAAGCAAAGAGTAACGGAAGTTAAGCAAGGCAAGGAAAAGCAAGGAAAGGCAAGGGTACCGGAAGGAATTGCACGGCAAGGGGAAACAAGGCTAAGGCACGGCAATGCAGGCTGGGCAATGCACGGCAAGGCAAGGAAAGGATAACGCATGGGAAAGCACGTTCAGGCGAGGCAAGGCTAAGGCACGACAACGCAAGGCTAGGCAATGCACGGAAGGCAAGCAAAGAGTAACGGAAGGTAAGGAAGGCAAGGGAAAGCAAAGAAAGGCAAGTGTAACGGAAGGAACTGCACGGCAAGGGGAAACAAGCTAAGGCACGACAACGCACGGCTAGGCAATGCACGGCAAGGCAAGCAAAGGGTAACGCAAGGCAATGCACGGTGAGGCCAGACAATGCTAATGCACGAAAACGCAAGGCTAGGCAATGCACGACAATGCAAGGAAAGCTTAAAGCAAAGGAAGGCAAGGTCAGGCGAGATAAGGCAAAGGCACGACAACGCAAGGCTAGGCAATTCAGGGAAGGCAAGCAAAGAGTAACGGAAGGTAAGGAAGGCAAGGAAAAGCAAGGAAAGGCAAGGGTAACGGAAGGAACGGCACGGCAAGGGGGAACAAGTCTAAGGTACGACACCGAACGCTAGGCAATGAACGGCAAGGGAAGGAAAGGGTAACGCATGGGAAAGCACGGTCAGGCGAGGCAAGGCTAAGGCACGACAACGCAAGGGTAGGCAATGCACGGAAGGCAAGCAAAGAGTAACGGAAGGTAAGGAAGGCAAGGGAAAGCAAGGAAAGGCAAGTGTAACGGAAGGAACGGCACGGCAAGGGGAAACAAGGCTAAGGCACGACAACGCACGCTAGGCAATGCACGGCAAGGCAAGGAAAGGGTAACGCATGGGAAAGCACGGTCAGGCGAGGCAAGGCTAAGGCATGACAACGCAAGGCTGGGCAATGCACGGAAAGGAAGCAAAGAGTAACGGAACGCAAGGAAGGCAAGGGAAAGCAAGGGAAGGCAAGGGTAACGGAAGGAACGGCACGGCAAGGGGAAACAAGGCTAAGGCACGACAACGCACGCTAGGCAAAGCACGGCAAGGCAAGGAAAGGGTAACGCATGGGAAAGCACGGTCAGGCGAGGCAAGCCTAAGGCATGACAACGCAAGGCTAGGCAATGCACGGAAAGCAAGCAAAGAGTAACGGAACGCAAGGAAGGCAAGGGAAAGCAAGGGAAGGCAAGGGTAACGGAAGGAACGGCACGGCAAGGGGTAACAAGGCTAAGGCACGACAACGCAGGGCTAGGCAATGCACGGCAAGGCAAGGAAAGAGTAACGGAAGGAAAGGAAGGCAAGGCAAAGCCAGGCAAGGCAAGTGTAACAAAAGGCACGCAACGGCAAGGGGAAACAAGGCTAAGGCACGACAACACACGGCTAGGAAATGCACGGCAAGGCAAGGAAAGGGTAACGCAAGGCAAGGCACGGTGAGGCTAGGCAAGGCTAATGCACGACAACGCAAGGCTAGGCAATGCACGACAATGCAAGTAAAGCTTAAAGCAAAGGAAGGCACGGTCAGGCGAGATAAGGCTAAGGCACGACAAAGCAAGGCTAGGGAATGCAGGGAAGGCAAGCAAAGAGTAACGGAAGGTAAGGAAGGCAAGGGAAAGCAAGGAAAGGCAATGGTAACGGAAGGAACGGCACGGCAAGGGGAAACAAGGTTAAGGCACGACAACGCACGCTAGGCAATGCACGGCAAGGCAAGGAAAGGGTAACGCATGGGAAAGCACGGTCAGGCGAGGCAAGCCTAAGGCATGACAACGCAAGTCTAGGCAATGCACGGAAAGCAAGCAAAGAGTAACGGAACGCAAGGAAGGCAAGGGAAAGCAAGGGAAGGCAAGGGTAACGGAAGGAACGGCACGGCAAGGGGTAACAAGGCTAAGGCACGACAACGCAGGGCTAGGCAATGCACGGAAGGCAAGCAAAGAGTAACGGAAGGTAAGGAAGGCAAGGGAAAGCAAGGAAAGGCAAGTGTAACGGAAGGAACGGCACGGCAAGGGGAAACAAGGCTAAGGCACGACAACGCACGCTAGGCAATGCACGGCAAGGCAAGGAAAGGGTAACGCAGGGGAAGGCACGGTCAGGTGAGGCAAGGAGAAGGCACGACAATGCAAGGCTAGGCAATGCACGGCAAGGCAAGGAAAGAGTAACGGAAGCAAAGGAAGGCAAGGCAAAGCCAGGAAAGGCAAGTGTAACAAAAGGCACGCCACGGCAAGGGGAATCAAGGCTAAGGCACGACAACGCACGGCTAGGCAATGCACGGCAAGGCAAGGAAAGGGTAACGCAAGGCAAGGCACGGTGAGGCTAGGCAAGGCTAATGCACGACAACGCAAGGCTAGGCAATGCACCACAATGCAAGGAAAGCTTAAAGCAAAGGAAGGCACGGTCAGGCGAGATAAGGCTAAGGCACGACAACGCAAGGCTACGCAATGCACGGAAGGCAAGCAAAGAGTAACGGAAGGTAAGGAAGGCAAGGGAAAGCAAGGAAAGGCAAGTGTAACGGAAGGAATGGCACGGCAAGGGGAATCAAGGCTAAGGCACGGCAACGCACGCTAGGCAATGCACGGCAAGGCAAGGCAAGGGTAACGCATGGGAAAGCACGGTCAGGCGAGGCAAGCCTAAGGCATGACAACGCAAGGCTAGGCAATGCACGGAAAGCAAGCAAAGTGTAAAGGAACGCAAGGAAGGCAAGGGAAAGCAAGGGAAGGCAAGGGTAACCGAAGGAACGGCACGATAAGGGGTAACAAGGCTAAGGCACGGCAACGCAGGGCTAGGCAATGCACAGCAAGGCAAGAAAAGGGAAACGCAGGGGAAGGCACGGTCAGGTGAGGCAAGGATAAGGAACGCCAATGCAAGGCTAGGCAATGCACGGCAAGGCAAGGAAAGAGGAACGGAAGGAAAGGAAGGCACGTCAAAGCCAGGAAAGGCAAGTGTAACAAAAGGCTCGCCACGGCAAGGGGAAACAAGGCTAAGGCACGACAACGCACGGCTAGGCAATGCACGGCAAGGCAAGGAAAGGGTAACGCAAGGCAAGGCACGGTGAGGCTAGGCAAGGCTAATGCACGACAACGCAAGGCTAGGCAATGCACCACATTGCAAGGAAAGCTTAAAGCAAAGGAAGGCACGGTCAGGCGAGATAAGGCTAAGGCACGACAACGCAAGGCTAGGCAATGCAGGGAAGGGAAGCAAAGAGTAACGGAAGGTAAGCAAGGCAAGGAAAAGCAAGGAAAGGCAAGGGTAACGGAAGGAATTGCACGGCAAGGGGAAACAAGGCTAAGGCACGGCAACGCACGCTGGGCAATGCACGGCAAGGCAAGGAAAGGGTAACGCATGGGAAAGCACGTTCAGGCGAGGCAAGGCTAAGGCACGACAACGCAAGGCTAGGCAATGCACGGAAGGCAAGCAAAGAGTAACAGAAGTTAAGGAAGGCAAGGGAAAGCAAAGAAAGGCAAGTGTAACGGAAGGAACGGCACGGCAAGGGGAAACAAGGCTAAGGCACGACAACGCACGCTAGGCAATGCACGGCAAGGCAAGGAAAGGGTAACGCATGGGAAAGCACGGTCAGGCGAGGCAAGCCTAAGGCATGACAACGCAAGGCTAGGCAATGCACGGAAAGCAAGCAAAGAGGAACGGAACGCAAGGAAGGCAAGGGAAAGCAAGGGAAGGCAAGGGTAACGGAAGGAACGGCACGGCAAGGGGTAACAAGGCTAAGGCACGACAACGCAGGGCTAGGCAATGCACGGCAAGGCAAGGAAAGAGTAACGGAAGGAAAGGAAGGCAAGGCAAAGCCAGGCAAGGCAAGTGTAACAAAAGGCACGCAACGGCAAGGGGAAACAAGGCTAAGGCACGACAACACACGGCTAGGAAATGCACGGCAAGGCAAGGAAAGGGTAACGCAAGGCAAGGCACGGTGAGGCTAGGCAAGGCTAATGCACGACAACGCAAGGCTAGGCAATGCACGACAATGCAAGTAAAGCTTAAAGCAAAGGAAGGCACGGTCAGGCGAGATAAGGCTAAGGCACGACAACGCAAGGCTAGGCAATGCAGGGAAGGCAAGCAAAGAGTAACGGAAGGTAAGGAAGGCAAGGGAAAGCAAGGAAAGGCAATGGTACCGGAAGGAACGGCACGGCAAGGGGAAAAAAGTCTAAGGCACGACAACGCACGCTAGGCAATGCACGGCAAGGCAAGGAAAGGGTAACGCATGGGAAAGCACGGTCAGGCGAGGCAAGGCTAAGGCACGACAACGCAAGGCTTGGCAATGCACGGAAGGCAAGCAAAGAGTAACGGAAGGTAAGGAAGGCAAGGGAAAGCAAAGAAAGGCAAGTGTAACGGAAGGAACGGCACGGCAAGGGGAAACAAGGCGAAGGCACGACAACGCACGCTAGGCAATGCACGGCAAGGCAAGGAAAGGGTAACGCATGGGAAAGCACGGTCAGGCGAGGCAAGGCTAAGGAAAGCCAACGCAAGGCTAGGCAATGCACGGAAAGCAAGCAAGGAGTAACGGAATGCAAGGAAGGAAAGGGAAAGCAAGGGAAGGCAAGGGTAACGGAAGGAAAGGCACGGTAAGGGGTAACAAGGCTAAGGCACGGCAACGCAGGGCTAGGCAATGCACGGCAAGGCAAGGAAAGGGTAACGCAGGGGAAGGCACGGTCAGGTGAGGGAAGGATAAGGCACGACAATGCAAGGCTAGGCAATGCACGGCAAGGCAAGGAAAGAGTAACGGAAGGAAAGGAAAGCAAGTCAAAGCCAGGAAAGGCAAGTGTAACAAAATGCACGCCACGGCAATGGGAAACAAGGCTAAGGCACGACAACGCACGGCTAGGCAATGCACGGCAAGGCAAGGAAAGGGTAACGCAAGGCAAGGCACGGTGAGGCTAGGCAAGGCTAATGCACGACAACGCAAGGCTAGGCAATGCACGACAATGCAAGGAAAGCTTAAAGCAAAGGAAGGCACGGTCAGGCGAGATAAGGCTAAGGCACGACAACGCAAGGCTAGGCAATGCACGGAAGGCAAGCAAAGAGTAACGGAAGGTAAGGAAGGCAAGGGAAAGCAAAGAAAGGCAAGTGTAACGGAAGGAACGGCACGGCAAGGGGAAACAAGGCTAAGGTACGACAACGCACGCTAGGCAATGCACGGCAAGGCAAGGAAAGGGTAACGCATGGGAAAGCACGGTCAGGCGAGGCAAGCCTAAGGCATGACAACGCAAGGCTAGGCAATGCACGGAAAGCAAGCAAAGAGGAACGGAACGCAAGGAAGGCAAGGGAAAGCAAGGGAAGGCAAGGGTAACGGAAGGAACGGCACGGCAAGGGGTAAGAAGGCTAAGGCACGACAACGCAGGGCTAGGCAATGCACGGCAAGGCAAGGAAAGAGTAACGGAAGGAAAGGAAGGCAAGGCAAAGCCAGGCAAGGCAAGTGTAACAAAAGGCACGCAACGGCAAGGGGAAACAAGGCTAAGGCACGACAACACACGGCTAGGAAATGCACGGCAAGGCAAGGAAAGGGTAACGCAAGGCAAGGCACGGTGAGGCTAGGCAAGGCTAATGCACGACAACGCAAGGCTAGGCAATGCACGACAATGCAAGTAAAGCTTAAAGCAAAGGAAGGCACGGTCAGGCGAGATAAGGCTAAGGCACGACAACGCAAGGCTAGGCAATGCACGGAAGGCAAGTAAAGAGTAACGGAAGGTAAGGAAGGCAAGGGAAAGCAAAGAAAGGCAAGTGTAACGGAAGGAACGACACGGCAAGGGGAAACAAGGCTAAGGCACGACAACGCACGCTAGGCAATGCACGGCAAGGCAAGGAAAGGGTAACGCATGGGAAAGCACGGTCAGGCGAGGCAAGGCTAAGGAAAGCCAACGCAAGGCTAGGCAATGCACGGAAAGAAAGCAAGGAGTAACGGAATGCAAGGAAGGAAAGGGAAAGCAAGGGAAGGCAAGGATAACGGAAGGAACGGCACGGCAAGGGGAAACAAGGCTAAGGCACGACAACGCACGCTAGGCAATGCACGGCAAGGCAAGGAAAGGGTAACGCATGGGAAAGCACGGTCAAGCACGGAAGGCAAGCAAAGAGTAACGGAAGGTAAGGAAGGCAAGGGAAAGGAAGGAAAGGCAAGTGTAACGGAAGGAACGGCACGGCAAGGGGAAACAAGGCTAAGGCACGACAACGCACGGCTAGGCAATGCACGGAAAGGCAAGGAAAGGGTAACGCATGGGAAAGCACGGTCAGGCGATGCAAGGCTAAGGCATGACAACGCAAGGCTAGGCAATGCACGGAAAGCAAGCAAAGAGGAACGGAACGCAAGGAAGGCAAGGGAAAGCAAGGGAAGGCAAGGGTAACGGAAGGAACGGCACGGCAAGGGGTAACAAGGCTAAGGCACGACAACGCAGGGCTAGGCAATGCACGGCAAGGCAAGGAAAGAGTAACGGAAGGAAAGGAAGGCAAGGCAAAGCCAGGCAAGGCAAGTGTAACAAAAGGCACGCAACGGCAAGGGGAAACAAGGCTAAGGCACGACAACACACGGCTAGGAAATGCACGGCAAGGCAAGGAAAGGGTAACGCAAGGCAAGGCACGGTGCGGCTAGGCAAGGCTAATGCACGACAACGCAAGGCTAGGCAATGCACGACAATGCAAGGAAAGCTTAAAGCAAAGGAAGGCACGGTCAGGCGAGATAAGGCTAAGGCACGACAACGCAAGGCTAGGCAATGCACGGAAGGCAAGCAAAGAGTAACGGAAACCAAGGAAGGCAAGGGAAAGCAAGGCAAGGCAAGGGTAACGGAAGGAACGACACGGCAAGGGGAAACAAGGCTAACGCACGACAACGCACGCTAGGCAATGTACGGCAAGGCAAGGAAAGGGTAACGCATGGGAAAGCACGGTCAGGCGAGGCAAGGCTAAGGAAAGCCAACGCAAGGCTAGGCAATGCACGGAAAGAAAGCAAGGAGTAACGGAATGCAAGGAAGGAAAGGGAAAGCAAGGGAAGGCAAGGATAACGGAAGGAACGGCACGGCAAGGGGAAACAAGGCTAAGGTACGACAACGCACGCTAGGCAATGCACGGCAAGGCAAGGAAAGGGTAACGCATGGGAAAGCACGGTCAGGCGAGGCAAGGCTAAGGCACGACAACGCAAGGCTAGGCAATGCACGGAAGGCAAGCAAAGAGTAACGGAATGCAAGGAAGGCAAGGGAAAGCAAGGCAAGGCAAGGGTAACGGAAGGAAAGGCACGGTAAGGGGAAACAAGGCTAAGGCACGGCAACGCAGGGCTAGGCAATGCACGGCAAGGCAAGGAAAGGGTAACGCAGGGGAAGGCACGGTCAGGTGAGGGAAGGATAAGGCACGACAATGCAAGGCTAGGCAATGCACGGCAAGGCAAGGAAAGAGTAACGGAAGGAAAGGAAAGCAAGTCAAAGCCAGGAAAGGCAAGTGTAACAAAATGCACGCCACGGCAATGGGAAACAAGGCTAAGGCACGACAACGCACGGCTAGGCAATGCACGGCAAGGCAAGGAAAGGGTAACGCAAGGCAAGGCACGGTGAGGCTAGGCAAGGCTAATGCACGACAACGCAAGGCTAGGCAATGCACGACAATGCAAGGAAAGCTTAAAGCAAAGGAAGGCACGGTCAGGCGAGATAAGGCTAAGGCACGACAACGCAAGGCTAGGCAATGCACGGAAGGCAAGCAAAGAGTAACGGAAGGTAAGGAAGGCAAGGGAAAGCAAAGAAAGGCAAGTGTAACGGAAGGAACGGCACGGCAAGGGGAAACAAGGCTAAGGTACGACAACGCACGCTAGGCAATGCACGGCAAGGCAAGGAAAGGGTAACGCATGGGAAAGCACGGTCAGGCGAGGCAAGCCTAAGGCATGACAACTCAAGGCTAGGCAATGCACGGAAAGCAAGCAAAGAGGAACGGAACGCAAGGAAGGCAAGGGAAAGCAAGGGAAGGCAAGGGTAACGGAAGGAACGGCACGGCAAGGGGTAAGAAGGCTAAGGCACGACAACGCAGGGCTAGGCAATGCACGGCAAGGCAAGGAAAGAGTAACGGAAGGAAAGGAAGGCAAGGCAAAGCCAGGCAAGGCAAGTGTAACAAAAGGCACGCAACGGCAAGGGGAAACAAGGCTAAGGCACGACAACACACGGCTAGGAAATGCACGGCAAGGCAAGGAAAGGGTAACGCAAGGCAAGGCACGGTGAGGCTAGGCAAGGCTAATGCACGACAACGCAAGGCTAGGCAATGCACGACAATGCAAGTAAAGCTTAAAGCAAAGGAAGGCACGGTCAGGCGAGATAAGGCTAAGGCACGACAACGCAAGGCTAGGCAATGCACGGAAGGCAAGTAAAGAGTAACGGAAGGTAAGGAAGGCAAGGGAAAGCAAAGAAAGGCAAGTGTAACGGAAGGAACGACACGGCAAGGGGAAACAAGGCTAAGGCACGACAACGCACGCTAGGCAATGCACGGCAAGGCAAGGAAAGGGTAACGCATGGGAAAGCACGGTCAGGCGAGGCAAGGCTAAGGAAAGCCAACGCAAGGCTAGGCAATGCACGGAAAGAAAGCAAGGAGTAACGGAATGCAAGGAAGGAAAGGGAAAGCAAGGGAAGGCAAGGATAACGGAAGGAACGGCACGGCAAGGGGAAACAAGGCTAAGGCACGACAACGCACGCTAGGCAATGCACGGCAAGGCAAGGAAAGGGTAACGCATGGGAAAGCACGGTCAGGCGAGGCAAGGCTAAGGCACGACAACGGAAGGCTAGGCAAAGCACGGAAGGCAAGCAAAGAGTAACGGAAGGTAAGGAAGGCAAGGGAAAGGAAGGAAAGGCAAGTGTAACGGAAGGAACGGCACGGCAAGGGGAAACAAGGCTAAGGCACGACAACGCACGGCTAGGCAATGCACGGAAAGGCAAGGAAAGGGTAACGCATGGGAAAGCACGGTCAGGCGATGCAAGGCTAAGGCATGACAACGCAAGGCTAGGCAATGCACGGAAAGCAAGCAAAGAGGAACGGAACGCAAGGAAGGCAAGGGAAAGCAAGGGAAGGCAAGGGTAACGGAAGGAACGGCACGGCAAGGGGTAACAAGGCTAAGTCACGACAACGCAGGGCTAGGCAATGCACGGCAAGGCAAGGAAAGAGTAACGGAAGGAAAGGAAGGCAAGGCAAAGCCAGGCAAGGCAAGTGTAACAAAAGGCACGCAACGGCAAGGGGAAACAAGGCTAAGGCACGACAACACACGGCTAGGAAATGCACGGCAAGGCAAGGAAAGGGTAACGCAAGGCAAGGCACGGTGCGGCTAGGCAAGGCTAATGCACGACAACGCAAGGCTAGGCAATGCACGACAATGCAAGGAAAGCTTAAAGCAAAGGAAGGCACGGTCAGGCGAGATAAGGCTAAGGCACGACAACGCAAGGCTAGGCAATGCACGGAAGGCAAGCAAAGAGTAACGGAAGGTAAGGAAGGCAAGGGAAAGCAAAGAAAGGCAAGTGTAACGGAAGGAACGACACGGCAAGGGGAAACAAGGCTAACGCACGACAACGCACGCTAGGCAATGTACGGCAAGGCAAGGAAAGGGTAACGCATGGGAAAGCACGGTCAGGCGAGGCAAGGCTAAGGAAAGCCAACGCGAGGCTAGGCAATGCACGGAAAGAAAGCAAGGAGTAACGGAATGCAAGGAAGGAAAGGGAAAGCAAGGGAAGGCAAGGATAACGGAAGGAACGGCACGGCAAGGGGAAACAAGGCTAAGGTACGACAACGCACGCTAGGCAATGCACGGCAAGGCAAGGAAAGGGTAACGCATGGGAAAGCACGGTCAGGCGAGGCAAGGCTAAGGCACGACAACGCAAGGCTAGGCAAAGCACGGAAGGCAAGCAAAGAGTAACGGAAGGTAAGGAAGGCAAGGGAAAGGAAGGAAAGGCAAGTGTAACGGAAGGAACGGCACGGCAAGGGGAAACAAGGCTAAGGCACGCCAACGCACGGCTAGGCAATGCACGGAAAGGCAAGGAAAGGGTAACGCATGGGAAAGCACGGTCAGGCGATGCAAGGCTAAGGCATGACAACGCAAGGCTAGGCAATGCACGGAAAGCAAGCAAAGAGTAACGGAATGCAAGGAAGGAAAGGGAAAGCAAGGGAAGGCAAGGGTAACGGAAGGAAAGGCACGGTAAGGGGTAACAAGGCTAAGGCACGGCAACGCAGGGCTAGGCAATGCACGGCAAGGCAAGGAAAGGGTAACGCAGGGGAAGGCACGGTCAGGTGAGGGAAGGATAAGGCACGACAATGCAAGGCTAGGCAATGCACGGCAAGGCAAGGAAAGAGTAACGGAAGGAAAGGAAAGCAAGTCAAAGCCAGGAAAGGCAAGTGTAACAAAATGCACGCCACGGCAATGGGAAACAAGGCTAAGGCACGACAACGCACGGCTAGGCAATGCACGGCAAGGCAAGGAAAGGGTAACGCAAGGCAAGGCACGGTGAGGCTAGGCAAGGCTAATGCACGACAACGCAAGGCTAGGCAATGCACGACAATGCAAGGAAAGCTTAAAGCAAAGGAAGGCACGGTCAGGCGAGATAAGGCTAAGGCACGACAACGCAAGGCTAGGCAATGCACGGAAGGCAAGCAAAGAGTAACGGAAGGTAAGGAAGGCAAGGGAAAGCAAAGAAAGGCAAGTGTAACGGAAGGAACGGCACGGCAAGGGGAAACAAGGCTAAGGTACGACAACGCACGCTAGGCAATGCACGGCAAGGCAAGGAAAGGGTAACGCATGGGAAAGCACGGTCAGGCGAGGCAAGCCTAAGGCATGACAACTCAAGGCTAGGCAATGCACGGAAAGCAAGCAAAGAGGAACGGAACGCAAGGAAGGCAAGGGAAAGCAAGGGAAGGCAAGGGTAACGGAAGGAACGGCACGGCAAGGGGTAAGAAGGCTAAGGCACGACAACGCAGGGCTAGGCAATGCACGGCAAGGCAAGGAAAGAGTAACGGAAGGAAAGGAAGGCAAGGCAAAGCCAGGCAAGGCAAGTGTAACAAAAGGCACGCAACGGCAAGGGGAAACAAGGCTAAGGCACGACAACACACGGCTAGGAAATGCACGGCAAGGCAAGGAAAGGGTAACGCAAGGCAAGGCACGGTGAGGCTAGGCAAGGCTAATGCACGACAACGCAAGGCTAGGCAATGCACGACAATGCAAGTAAAGCTTAAAGCAAAGGAAGGCACGGTCAGGCGAGATAAGGCTAAGGCACGACAACGCAAGGCTAGGCAATGCACGGAAGGCAAGTAAAGAGTAACGGAAGGTAAGGAAGGCAAGGGAAAGCAAAGAAAGGCAAGTGTAACGGAAGGAACGACACGGCAAGGGGAAACAAGGCTAAGGCACGACAACGCACGCTAGGCAATGCACGGCAAGGCAAGGAAAGGGTAACGCATGGGAAAGCACGGTCAGGCGAGGCAAGGCTAAGGAAAGCCAACGCAAGGCTAGGCAATGCACGGAAAGAAAGCAAGGAGTAACGGAATGCAAGGAAGGAAAGGGAAAGCAAGGGAAGGCAAGGATAACGGAAGGAACGGCACGGCAAGGGGAAACAAGGCTAAGGCACGACAACGCACGCTAGGCAATGCACGGCAAGGCAAGGAAAGGGTAACGCATGGGAAAGCACGGTCAGGCGAGGCAAGGCTAAGGCACGACAACGGAAGGCTAGGCAAAGCACGGAAGGCAAGCAAAGAGTAACGGAAGGTAAGGAAGGCAAGGGAAAGGAAGGAAAGGCAAGTGTAACGGAAGGAACGGCACGGCAAGGGGAAACAAGGCTAAGGCACGACAACGCACGGCTAGGCAATGCACGGAAAGGCAAGGAAAGGGTAACGCATGGGAAAGCACGGTCAGGCGATGCAAGGCTAAGGCATGACAACGCAAGGCTAGGCAATGCACGGAAAGCAAGCAAAGAGGAACGGAACGCAAGGAAGGCAAGGGAAAGCAAGGGAAGGCAAGGGTAACGGAAGGAACGGCACGGCAAGGGGTAACAAGGCTAAGTCACGACAACGCAGGGCTAGGCAATGCACGGCAAGGCAAGGAAAGAGTAACGGAAGGAAAGGAAGGCAAGGCAAAGCCAGGCAAGGCAAGTGTAACAAAAGGCACGCAACGGCAAGGGGAAACAAGGCTAAGGCACGACAACACACGGCTAGGAAATGCACGGCAAGGCAAGGAAAGGGTAACGCAAGGCAAGGCACGGTGCGGCTAGGCAAGGCTAATGCACGACAACGCAAGGCTAGGCAATGCACGACAATGCAAGGAAAGCTTAAAGCAAAGGAAGGCACGGTCAGGCGAGATAAGGCTAAGGCACGACAACGCAAGGCTAGGCAATGCACGGAAGGCAAGCAAAGAGTAACGGAAGGTAAGGAAGGCAAGGGAAAGCAAAGAAAGGCAAGTGTAACGGAAGGAACGACACGGCAAGGGGAAACAAGGCTAACGCACGACAACGCACGCTAGGCAATGTACGGCAAGGCAAGGAAAGGGTAACGCATGGGAAAGCACGGTCAGGCGAGGCAAGGCTAAGGAAAGCCAACGCGAGGCTAGGCAATGCACGGAAAGAAAGCAAGGAGTAACGGAATGCAAGGAAGGAAAGGGAAAGCAAGGGAAGGCAAGGATAACGGAAGGAACGGCACGGCAAGGGGAAACAAGGCTAAGGTACGACAACGCACGCTAGGCAATGCACGGCAAGGCAAGGAAAGGGTAACGCATGGGAAAGCACGGTCAGGCGAGGCAAGGCTAAGGCACGACAACGCAAGGCTAGGCAAAGCACGGAAGGCAAGCAAAGAGTAACGGAAGGTAAGGAAGGCAAGGGAAAGGAAGGAAAGGCAAGTGTAACGGAAGGAACGGCACGGCAAGGGGAAACAAGGCTAAGGCACGCCAACGCACGGCTAGGCAATGCACGGAAAGGCAAGGAAAGGGTAACGCATGGGAAAGCACGGTCAGGCGATGCAAGGCTAAGGCATGACAACGCAAGGCTAGGCAATGCACGGAAAGCAAGCAAAGAGTAACGGAACGCAAGGAAGGCAAGGGAAAGCAAGGGAAGGCAAGGGTAACGGAAGGAACGGCATGGTAAGGGGTAACAAGTATAAGGCACGGCAACGCAGGGCTAGGCAATTCACGGCAAGGCAAGGAAAGGGTAACGCAGGGGAAGGCACGGTCAGGTGAGGCAAGGATAAGGCACGACAATGCAAGGCTAGGCAATGCACGGCAAGGCAAGGAAAGAGTAACGGAAGGAAAGGAAGGCAAGTCAAAGCCAGGAAAGGCAAGTGTAACCAAAGGCACGCCACTGCAAGGGGAAACAAGGCTAAGGCACGACAACGCACGGCTAGGCAATGCACGGCAAAGCAAGGAAAGGGTAACGCAAGGCAGGGCACAGTGAGGCTAGGCAAGGCTAATGCACGACAACGCAAGGCTAGGCAATGCACGACAATGCAAGGAAAGCTTAAAGCAAAGGAAGGCACGGTCAGGCGAGATAAGGCTATGGCACGACAACGCAAGGATAGGCAATGCAGGGAAGGGAAGCAAAGAGTAACGGAAGTTAAGCAAGGCAAGGAAAAGCAAGGAAAGGCAAGGGTACCGGAAGGAATTGCACGGCAAGGGGAAACAAGGCTAAGGCACGGCAATGCAGGCTGGGCAATGCACGGCAAGGCAAGGAAAGGATAACGCATGGGAAAGCACGTTCAGGCGAGGCAAGGCTAAGGCACGACAACGCAATGCTAGGCAATGCACGGAAGGCAAGCAAAGAGTAACGGAATGTAAGGAAGGCAAGGGAAAGCAAAGAAAGGCAAGTGTAACGGAAGGAACTGCACGGCAAGGGGAAACAAGCTAAGGCACGACAACGCATGGCTAGGCAATGCACGGCAAGGCAAGCAAAGGGTAACGCAAGGCAATGCACGGTGAGGCCAGACAATGCTAATGCACGAAAACGCAAGGCTAGGCAATGCACGACAATGCAAGGAAAGCTTAAAGCAAAGGAAGGCAAGGTCAGGCGAGATAAGGCAAAGGCACGACAACGCAAGGCTAGGCAATTCAGGGAAGGCAAGCAAAGAGTAACGGAAGGTAAGGAAGGCAAGGAAAAGCAAGGAAAGGCAAGGGTAACGGAAGGAACGGCACGGCAAGGGGGAACAAGTCTAAGGTACGACACCGAACGCTAGGCAATGAACGGCAAGGGAAGGAAAGGGTAACGCATGGGAAAGCACGGTCAGGCGAGGCAAGGCTAAGGCACGACAACGCAAGGGTAGGCAATGCACGGAAGGCAAGCAAAGAGTAACGGAAGGTAAGGAAGGCAAGTGAAAGCAAGGAAAGGCAAGTGTAACGGAAGGAACGGCACGGCAAGGGGAAGCAAGGCTAAGGCACGACAACGCACGCTAGGCAATGCACGGCAAGGCAAGGAAAGGGTAACGCATGGGAAAGCACGGTCAGGCGAGGCAAGGCTAAGGCATGACAACGCAAGGCTGGGCAATGCACGGAAAGGAAGCAAAGAGTAACGGAACGCAAGGAAGGCAAGGGAAAGCAAGGGAAGGCAAGGGTAACGGAAGGAACGGCACGGCAAGGGGTAAGAAGGCTAAGGCACGACAACGGAGGGCTAGGCAATGCTCGGCAAGGCAAGGAAAGGGTAACGCAGGGGAAGGCACGGTCAGGTGAGGCAAGGATAAGGCACGACAATGCAAGGCTAGGCAATGCACGGCAAGGCAAGTAAAGAGTAACGGAAGGAAAGGAAGGCAAGGCAAAGCCAGGCAAGGCAAGTGTAACAAAAGGCACGCCACGGCAAGGGGAATCAAGGCTAAGGCACGACAACGCACGGCTAGGCAATGCACGGCAAGGCAAGGAAAGGGTAACGCAAGGCAAGGCACGGTGAGGCTAGGCAAGGCTAATGCACGACAACGCAAGGCTAGGCAATGCACGACAATGCAAGGAAAGCTTAAAGCAAAGGAAGGCACGGTCAGGCGAGATAAGGCTAAGGCAGGACAACGCAAGGCTAGGCAATGCACGGAAGGCAAGCAAAGACTAACGGAAGGTAAAGAAGGCAAGGGAAAGCAAAGAAAGGCAAGTGTAACGGAACGAACGGCACGGCAAGGGGAAACAAGGCTAAGGCACGACAACGCACGCTAGGCAATGCACGGCAAGGCAAGGAAAGGGTAACGCATGGGAAAGCACGGTCAGGCGAGGCAAGGCTAAGGAAAGCCAACGCAAGGCTAGGCAATGCACGGAAAGCAAGCAAGGAGTAACGGAACGCAAGGAAGGAAAAGGAAAGCAAGGGAAGGCAAGGGTAACGGAAGGAACGGCACGGCAAGGGGAAACAAGGCTAAGGCACGACAAGGCACGGCTAGGCAATGCACGGCAAGGCAAGCAAAGGGTAACGCAAGGAAAGGCACGGTGAGGCTAGGCAAGGCTAATGCACGAAAACGCAAGGCTAGGCGATGCACGACAATGCAAGGAAAGCTTAAAGCAAAGGAAGGCAAGGACAGGCGAGATAAGGTTAAGGCACGACAACGCAAGGCTAGGAAATTCAGGGAAGGCAAGCAAAGAGTAACGGAAGGTAAGCAAGGCAAGGAAAAGGAAGGAAAGGCCAGGGTAATGGAAGGAACGGCACGGCAAGGGGAAACAAAGCTAAGGCACGACAACGCACGGCTAGGCAATGCACGGCAAGGCAAGGAAAGGGTAACGCATGGGAAAGCACGGTCAGGCGATGCAAGGCTAAGGCATGACAACGCAAGGCTAGGCAATGCACGGAAAGCAAGCAAAGAGTAACGGAACGCAATGAAGGCAAGGGAAAGCAAGGGAAGGCAAGGGTAACGGAAGGAACGGCACGGCAAGGGGTAACAAGGCTAAGGCACGGCAACGCAGGGTTAGGCAATGCACGGCAAGGCAAGGAAAGGGTAACGCAGGGGAAGGCACGGTCAGGTGAGGCAAGGATAAGGCACGACAATGCAAGGCTAGGCAATGCACGGCAAGGCAAGGAAAGAGTAACGCAAGGCAAGGCACGGTGAGGCTAGGCAAGGCTAATGCACGACAACGCAAGGCTAGGCAATGCACGACAATGCAAGTAAAGCTTAATGCAAAGGAAGGCACGGTCAGGCGAGATAAGGTTAAGGCACGACAAGGCAAGGCTAGGCAATGCACGGAAAGCAAGCAAAGAGTAACGGAACGCAAGGAAGGCAAGGGAAAGCAAGGGAAGGCAATTGTAACGGAAGGAACGGCACGGCAAGGAGTAACAAGGCTAAGGCACGACAACGCAGGGCTAGGCAATGCACGGCAAGGCAAGGAAAGAGTAACGGAAGGAAAGGAAGGCAAGGCAAAGTCAGGCAAGGCAAGTGTAACAAAAGGCACGCAACGGCAAGGGGAAACAAGGCTAAGGCACGACAACACACGGCTAGGAAATGCACGGAAAGGCAAGGAAAGGGTAACGCAAGGCAAGGCACGGTGAGGCTAGGCAAGGCTAATGCACGACAACGCAAGGCTAGGCAATGCACGACAATGCAAGTAAAGCTTAAAGCAAAGGAAGGCACGGTCAGGCGAGATAAGGCTAAGGCACGACAACGCAAGGCTAGGCAATGCAGGGAAGGCAAGCAAAGAGTAACGGAAGGTAAGGAAGGCAAGGGAAAGCAAGGAAAGGCAATGGTAACGGAAGGAACGGCACGGCAAGGGGAAACAAGTCTAAGGCACGACAACGCACGCTAGGCAATGCACGGCAAGGCAAGGAAAGGGTAACGCATGGGAAAGCACGGTCAGGCGAGGCAAGGCTAAGGCACGACAACGCAAGGCTTGGCAATGCACGGAAGGCAAGCAAAGAGTAACGGAAGGTAAGGAAGGCAAGGGAAAGCAAAGAAAGGCAAGTGTAACGGAAGGAACGGCACGGCAAGGGGAAACAAGGCTAAGGCACGACAACGCACGCTAGGCAATGCACGGCAAGGCAAGGAAAGAGTAACGGAAGGAAAGGAAGGCAAGTCAAAGCCAGGAAAGGCAAGTGTAACCAAAGGCACGCCACGGCAAGGGGAAACAAGGCTAAGGCACGACAACGCACGGCTAGGCAATGCACGGCAAAGCAAGGAAAGGGTAACGCAAGGCAGGGCACAGTGAGGCTAGGCAAGGCTAATGCACGACAACGCAAGGCTAGGCAATGCACGACAATGCAAGGAAAGCTTAAAGCAAAGGAAGGCACGGTCAGGCGAGATAAGGCTATGGCACGACAACGCAAGGATAGGCAATGCAGGGAAGGGAAGCAAAGAGTAACGGAAGTTAAGCAAGGCAAGGAAAAGCAAGGAAAGGCAAGGGTACCGGAAGGAATTGCACGGCAAGGGGAAACAAGGCTAAGGCACGGCAATGCAGGCTGGGCAATGCACGGCAAGGCAAGGAAAGGATAACGCATGGGAAAGCACGTTCAGGCGAGGCAAGGCTAAGGCACGACAACGCAAGGCTAGGCAATGCACGGAAGGCAAGCAAAGAGTAACGGAAGGTAAGGAAGGCAAGGGAAAGCAAAGAAAGGCAAGTGTAACGGAAGGAACTGCACGGCAAGGGGAAACAAGCTAAGGCACGACAACGCACGGCTAGGCAATGCACGGCAAGGCAAGCAAAGGGTAACGCAAGGCAATGCACGGTGAGGCCAGACAATGCTAATGCACGAAAACGCAAGGCTAGGCAATGCACGACAATGCAAGGAAAGCTTAAAGCAAAGGAAGGCAAGGTCAGGCGAGATAAGGCAAAGGCACGACAACGCAAGGCTAGGCAATTCAGGGAAGGCAAGCAAAGAGTAACGGAAGGTAAGGAAGGCAAGGAAAAGCAAGGAAAGGCAAGGGTAACGGAAGGAACGGCACGGCAAGGGGGAACAAGTCTAAGGTACGACACCGAACGCTAGGCAATGAACGGCAAGGGAAGGAAAGGGTAACGCATGGGAAAGCACGGTCAGGCGAGGCAAGGCTAAGGCACGACAACGCAAGGGTAGGCAATGCACGGAAGGCAAGCAAAGAGTAACGGAAGGTAAGGAAGGCAAGGGAAAGCAAGGAAAGGCAATGGTAACGGAAGGAACGGCACGGCAAGGGGAAACAAGGCTAAGGCACGAAAACGCACGCTAGGCAATGCACGGCAAGGCAAGGAAAGGGTAACGCATGGGAAAGCACGGTCAGGCGAGGCAAGGCTAAGGCATGACAACGCAAGGCTGGGCAATGCACGGAAAGGAAGCAAAGAGTAACGGAACGCAAGGAAGGCAAGGGAAAGCAAGGGAAGGCAAGGGTAACGGAAGGAACGGCACGGCAAGGGGTAAGAAGGCTAAGGCACGACAACGCAGGGCTAGGCAATGCTCGGCTAGGCAAGGAAAGGGTAACGCAGGGGAAGGCACGGTCAGGTGAGGCAAGGATAAGGCACGACAATGCAAGGCTAGGCAATGCACGGCAAGGCAAGTAAAGAGTAACGGAAGGAAAGTAAGGCAAGGCAAAGCCAGGCAAGGCAAGTGTAACAAAAGGCACGCCACGGCAAGGGGAATCAAGGCTAAGGCACGACAACGCACGGCTAGGCAATGCACGGCAAGGCAGGGAAAGGGTAACGCAAGGCAAGGCACGGTGAGGCTAGGCAAGGCTAATGCACGACAACGCAAGGCTAGGCAATGCACGACAATGCAAGGAAAGCTTAAAGCAAAGGAAGGCACGGTCAGGCGAGATAAGGCTAAGGCAGGACAACGCAAGGCTAGGCAATGCACGGAAGGCAAGCAAAGACTAACGGAAGGTAAGGAAGGCAAGGGAAAGCAAAGAAAGGCAAGTGTAACGGAAGGAACGGCACGGCAAGGGGAAACAAGGCTAAGGCACGACAACGCACGCTAGGCAATGCACGGCAAGGCAAGGAAAGGGTAACGCATGGGAAAGCACGGTCAGGCGAGGCAAGGCTAAGGAAAGCCAACGCAAGGCTAGGCAAAGCACGGAAAGTAAGCAAGGAGTAACGGAATGCAAGGAAGGAAAGGGAAAGCAAAGAAAGGCAATTGTAACGGAAGGAACGGCACGGCAAGGGGAAACAAGGCTAAGGCACGACAACGCACGGCTAGGCAATGCACGGCAAGGCAAGCAAAGGGTAACGCAAGGAAAGGCACGGTGAGGCTAGGCAAGGCTAATGCACGAAAACGCAAGGCTAGGCAATGCACGACAATGCAAGGAAAGCTTAAAGCAAAGGAAGGCAAGGACAGGCGAGATAAGGCAAAGGCACGACAACGCAAGGCTAGGAAATTCAGGGAAGGCAAGCAAAGAGTAACGGAAGGTAAGCAAGGCAAGGAAAAGGAAGGAAAGGCCAGGGTAATGGAAGGAACGGCACGGCAAGGGGAAACAAAGCTAAGGCACGACAACGCACGGCTAGGCAATGCACGGCAAGGCAAGGAAAGGGTAACGCATGGGAAAGCACGGTCAGGCGATGCAAGGCTAAGGCATGACAACGCAAGGCTAGGCAATGCACGGAAAGCAAGCAAAGAGGAACGGAACGCAAGGAAGGCAAGGGAAAGCAAGGGAAGGCAAGGGTAACGGAAGGAACGGCACGGCAAGGGGTAACAAGGCTAAGGCACGACAACGCAGGGCTAGGCAATGCACGGCAAGGCAAGGAAAGAGTAACGGAAGAAAAGGAAGGCAAGGCAAAGCCAGGCAAGGCAAGTGTAACAAAAGGCACGCAACGGCAAGGGGAAACAAGGCTAAGGCACGACAACACACGGCTAGGAAATGCACGGAAAGGCAAGGAAAGGGTAACGCAAGGCAAGGCACGGTGAGGCTAGGCAAGGCTAATGCACGACAACGCAAGGCTAGGCAATGCACGACAATGCAAGGAAAGCTTAAAGCAAAGGAAGGCACGGTCAGGCGAGATAAGGCTAAGGCACGACAACGCAAGGCTAGGCAATGCACGGAAGGCAAGCAAAGAGTAACGGAAGGTAAGGAAGGCAAGGGAAAGCAAAGAAAGGCAAGTGTAACGGAAGGAACGACACGGCAAGGGGAAACAAGGCTAACGCACGACAACGCACGCTAGGCAATGCACGGCAAGGCAAGGAAAGGGTAACGCATGGGAAAGCACGGTCAGGCGAGGCAAGGCTAAGGAAAGCCAACGCAAGGCTAGGCAATGCACGGAAAGAAAGCTAGGAGTAACGGAATGCAAGGAAGGAAAGGGAAAGCAAGGGAAGGCAAGGATAACGGAAGGAACGGCACGGCAAAGGGAAACAAGGCTAAGGTACGACAACGCACGCTAGGCAATGCACGGCAAGGCAAGGAAAGGGTAACGCATGGGAAAGCACGGTCAGGCGAGGCAAGGCTAAGGCACGACAACGCAAGGCTAGGCAAAGCACGGAAGGCAAGCAAAGAGTAACGGAAGGTAAGGAAGGCAAGGGAAAGGAAGGAAAGGCAAGTGTAACGGAAGGAACGGCACGGCAAGGGGAAACAAGGCTAAGGCACGCCAACGCACGGCTAGGCAATTCACGGAAAGGCAAGGAAAGGGTAACGCATGGGAAAGCACGGTCAGGCGATGCAAGGCTAAGGCATGACAACGCAAGGCTAGGCAATGCACGGAAAGCAAGCAAAGAGGAACGGAACGCAAGGAAGGCAAGGGAAAGCAAGGGAAGGCAAGGGTAACGGAAGGAACGGCACGGCAAGGGGTAACAAGGCTAAGGCACGACAACGCAGGGCTAGGCAATGCACGGCAAGGCAAGGAAAGAGTAACGGAAGAAAAGGAAGGCAAGGCAAAGCCAGGCAAGGCAAGTGTAACAAAAGGCACGCAACGGCAAGGGGAAACAAGGCTAAGGCACGACAACACACGGCTAGGAAATGCACGGCAAGGCAAGGAAAGGGTAACGCAAGGCAAGGCACGGTGAGGCTAGGCAAGGCTAATGCACGACAACGCAAGGCTAGGCAATGCACGACAATGCAAGGAAAGCTTAAAGCAAAGGAAGGCACGGTCAGGCGAGATAAGGCTAAGGCACGACAACGCAAGGCTAGGCAATGCACGGAAGGCAAGCAAAGAGTAACGGAAGGTAAGGAAGGCAAGGGAAAGCAAAGAAAGGCAAGTGTAACGGAAGGAACGACACGGCAAGGGGAAACAAGGCTAACGCACGACAACGCACGCTAGGCAATGCACGGCAAGGCAAGGAAAGGGTAACGCATGGGAAAGCACGGTCAGGCGAGGCAAGGCTAAGGAAAGCCAACGCAAGGCTAGGCAATGCACGGAAAGAAAGCTAGGAGTAACGGAATGCAAGGAAGGAAAGGGAAAGCAAGGGAAGGCAAGGATAACGGAAGGAACGGCACGGCAAAGGGAAACAAGGCTAAGGTACGACAACGCACGCTAGGCAATGCACGGCAAGGCAAGGAAAGGGTAACGCATGGGAAAGCACGGTCAGGCGAGGCAAGGCTAAGGCACGACAACGCAAGGCTAGGCAAAGCACGGAAGGCAAGCAAAGAGTAACGGAAGGTAAGGAAGGCAAGGGAAAGGAAGGAAAGGCAAGTGTAACGGAAGGAACGGCACGGCAAGGGGAAACAAGGCTAAGGCACGCCAACGCACGGCTAGGCAATTCACGGAAAGGCAAGGAAAGGGTAACGCATGGGAAAGCACGGTCAGGCGATGCAAGGCTAAGGCATGACAACGCAAGGCTAGGCAATGCACGGAAAGCAAGCAAAGAGTAACGGAACGCAAGGAAGGCAAGGGAAAGCAAGGGAAGGCAAGGGTAACGGAAGGAACGGCATGGTAAGGGGTAACAAGTCTAAGGCACGGCAACGCAGGGCTAGGCAATTCACGGCAAGGCAAGGAAAGGGTAACGCAGGGGAAGGCACGGTCAGGTGAGGCAAGGATAAGGCACGACAATGCAAGGCTAGGCAATGCACGGCAAGGCAAGGAAAGAGTAACGGAAGTAAAGGAAGGCAAGTCAAAGCCAGGAAAGGCAAGTGTAACCAAAGGCACGCCACTGCAAGGGGAAACAAGGCTAAGGCACGACAACGCACGGCTAGGCAATGCACGGCAAAGCAAGGAAAGGGTAACGCAAGGCAGGGCACAGTGAGGCTAGGCAAGGCTAATGCACGACAACGCAAGGCTAGGCAATGCACGACAATGCAAGGAAAGCTTAAAGCAAAGGAAGGCACGGTCAGGCGAGATAAGGCTATGGCACGACAACGCAAGGATACCCAATGCAGGGAAGGGAAGCAAAGAGTAACGGAAGTTAAGCAAGGCAAGGAAAAGCAAGGAAAGGCAAGGGTACCGGAAGGAATTGCACGGCAAGGGGAAACAAGGCTAAGGCACGGCAATGCAGGCTGGGCAATGCACGGCAAGGCAAGGAAAGGATAACGCATGGGAAAGCACGTTCAGGCGAGGCAAGGCTAAGGCACGACAACGCAATGCTAGGCAATGCACGGAAGGCAAGCAAAGAGTAACGGAAGGTAAGGAAGGCAAGGGAAAGCAAAGAAAGGCAAGTGTAACGGAAGGAACTGCACGGCAAGGGGAAACAAGCTAAGGCACGACAACGCACGGCTAGGCAATGCACGGCAAGGCAAGCAAAGGGTAACGCAAGGCAATGCACGGTGAGGCCAGACAATGCTAATGCACGAAAACGCAAGGCTAGGCAATGCACGACAATGCAAGGAAAGCTTAAAGCAAAGGAAGGCAAGGTCAGGCGAGATAAGGCAAAGGCACGACAACGCAAGGCTAGGCAATTCAGGGAAGGCAAGCAAAGAGTAACGGAAGGTAAGGAAGGCAAGGAAAAGCAAGGAAAGGCAAGGGTAACGGAAGGAACGGCACGGCAAGGGGGAACAAGTCTAAGGTACGACACCGAACGCTAGGCAATGAACGGCAAGGGAAGGAAAGGGTAACGCATGGGAAAGCACGGTCAGGCGAGGCAAGGCTAAGGCACGACAACGCAAGGGTAGGCAATGCACGGAAGGCAAGCAAAGAGTAACGGAAGGTAAGGAAGGCAAGGGAAAGCAAGGAAAGGCAAGTGTAACGGAAGGAACGGCACGGCAAGGGGAAACAAGGCTAAGGCACGACAACGCACGCTAGGCAATGCACGGCAAGGCAAGGAAAGGGTAACGCATGGGAAAGCACGGTCAGGCGAGGCAAGGCTAAGGCATGACAACGCAAGGCTGGGCAATGCACGGAAAGGAAGCAAAGAGTAACGGAACGCAAGGAAGGCAAGGGAAAGCAAGGGAAGGCAAGGGTAACGGAAGGAACGGCACGGCAAGGGGTAAGAAGGCTAAGGCACGACAACGCAGGGCTAGGCAATGCTCGGCAAGGCAAGGAAAGGGTAACGCAGGGGAAGGCACGGTCAGGTGAGGCAAGGATAAGGCACGACAATGCAAGGCTAGGCAATGCACGGCAAGGCAAGTAAAGAGTAACGGAAGGAAAGGAAGGCAAGGCAAAGCCAGGCAAGGCAAGTGTAACAAAAGGCACGCCACGGCAAGGGGAATCAAGGCTAAGGCACGACAACGCACGGCTAGGCAATGCACGGCAAGGCAAGGAAAGGGTAACGCAAGGCAAGGCACGGTGAGGCTAGGCAAGGCTAATGCACGACAACGCAAGGCTAGGCAATGCACGACAATGCAAGGAAAGCTTAAAGCAAAGGAAGGCACGGTCAGGCGAGATAAGGCTAAGGCAGGACAACGCAAGGCTAGGCAATGCACGGAAGGCAAGCAAAGAGTAACGGAAGGTAAGGAAGGCAAGGGAAAGCAAGGAAAGGCAAGTGTAACGGAAGGAACGGCACGGAAAGGGGAAACAAGGCTAAGGCACGACAACGCAGGGCTAGGCAATGCACGGCAATGCAAGGAAAGGGTAAAGCAAGGGAAGGCACGGTCAGGCGAGGCAAGGCTAAGGAAAGCCAACGCAAGGCTAGGCAAAGCACGGAAAGTAAGCAAGGAGTAACGGAATGCAAGGAAGGAAAGGGAAAGCAAAGAAAGGCAATTGTAACGGAAGGAACGGCACGGCAAGGGGAAACAAGGCTAAGGCACGACAAGGCACGGCTAGGCAATGCACGGCAAGGCAAGCAAAGGGTAACGCAAGGAAAGGCACGGTGAGGCTAGGCAAGGCTAATGCACGAAAACGCAAGGCTAGGCGATGCACGACAATGCAAGGAAAGCTTAAAGCAAAGGAAGGCAAGGACAGGCGAGGTAAGGTTAAGGCACGACAACGCAAGGCTAGGAAATTCAGGGAAGGCAAGCAAAGAGTAACGGAAGGTAAGCAAGGCAAGGAAAAGGAAGGAAAGGCCAGGGTAATGGAAGGAACGGCACGGCAAGGGGAAACAAAGCTAAGGCACGACAACGCACGGCTAGGCGATGCACGGCAAGGCAAGGAAAGGGTAACGCATGGGAAAGCACGGTCAGGCGATGCAAGGCTAAGGCATGACAACGCAAGGCTAGGCAATGCACGGAAAGCAAGCAAAGAGTAACGGAACGCAAGGAAGGCAAGGGAAAGCAAGGGAAGGCAAGGGTAACGGAAGGAACGGCACGGCAAGGGGTAACAAGGCTAAGGCACGGCAACGCAGGGCTAGGCAATGCACGGCAAGGCAAGGAAAGGGTAACGGAGGGGAAGGCACGGTCAGGTGAGGCAAGGATAAGGCACGACAATGCAAGGCTAGGCAATGCACGGCAAGGCAAGGAAAGAGTAACGGAAGGAAAGGCAGGCAAGGCTAATGCACGACAACGCAAGGCTAGGCAATGCACGACAATGCAAGTAAAGCTTAATGCAAAGGAAGGCACGGTCAGGCGAGATAAGGCTAAGGCACGACAAGGCAAGGCTAGGCAATGCACGGAAAGCAAGCAAAGAGTAACGGAACGCAAGGAAGGCAAGGGAAAGCAAGGGAAGGCAATTGTAACGGAAGGAACGGCACGGCAAGGAGTAACAAGGCTAAGGCACGACAACGCAGGGCTAGGCAATGCACGGCAAGGCAAGGAAAGAGTAACGGAAGGAAAGGAAGGCAAGGCAAAGTCAGGCAAGGCAAGTGTAACAAAAGGCACGCAACGGCAAGGGGAAACAAGGCTAAGGCACGACAACGCACGGCTAGGCAATGCACGGAAAGGCAAGGAAAGGGTAACGCATGGGAAAGCACGGTCAGGCGAGGCAAGCCTAATGCACGACAACGCAAGGCTAGGCAATGCACGACAATGCAAGTAAAGCTTAAAGCAAAGGAAGGCACGGTCAGGCGAGATAAGGCTAAGGCACGACAACGCAAGGCTAGGCAATGCAGGGAAGGCAAGCAAAGAGTAACGGAAGGTAAGGAAGGCAAGGGAAAGCAAGGAAAGGCAATGGTAACGGAAGGAACGGCACGGCAAGGGGAAACAAGTCTAAGGCACGACAACGCACGCTAGGCAATGCACGGCAAGGCAAGGAAAGGGTAACGCATGGGAAAGCACGGTCAGGCGAGGCAAGGCTAAGGCACGACAACGCAAGGCTTGGCAATGCACGGAAGGCAAGCAAAGAGTAACGGAAGGTAAGGAAGGCAAGGGAAAGCAAAGAAAGGCAAGTGTAACGGAAGGAACGGCACGGCAAGGGGAAACAAGGCTAAGGCACGACAACGCACGCTAGGCAATGCACGGCAAGGCAAGGAAAGAGTAACGGAAGGAAAGGAAGGCAAGTCAAAGCCAGGAAAGGCAAGTGTAACCAAAGGCACGCCACGGCAAGGGGAAACAAGGCTAAGGCACGACAACGCACGGCTAGGCAATGCACGGCAAAGCAAGGAAAGGGTAACGCAAGGCAGGGCACAGTGAGGCTAGGCAAGGCTAATGCACGACAACGCAAGGCTAGGCAATGCACGACAATGCAAGGAAAGCTTAAAGCAAAGGAAGGCACGGTCAGGCGAGATAAGGCTATGGCACGACAACGCAAGGATAGGCAATGCAGGGAAGGGAAGCAAAGAGTAACGGAAGTTAAGCAAGGCAAGGAAAAGCAAGGAAAGGCAAGGGTACCGGAAGGAATTGCACGGCAAGGGGAAACAAGGCTAAGGCACGGCAATGCAGGCTGGGCAATGCACGGCAAGGCAAGGAAAGGATAACGCATGGGAAAGCACGTTCAGGCGAGGCAAGGCTAAGGCACGACAACGCAAGGCTAGGCAATGCACGGAAGGCAAGCAAAGAGTAACGGAAGGTAAGGAAGGCAAGGGAAAGCAAAGAAAGGCAAGTGTAACGGAAGGAACTGCACGGCAAGGGGAAACAAGCTAAGGCACGACAACGCACGGCTAGGCAATGCACGGCAAGGCAAGCAAAGGGTAACGCAAGGCAATGCCCGGGGAGGCTAGACAATGCTAATGCACGAAAACGCAAGGCTAGGCAATGCACGACAATGCAAGGAAAGCTTAAAGCAAAGGAAGGCAAGGTCAGGCGAGATAAGGCAAAGGCACGACAACGCAAGGCTAGGCAATTCAGGGAAGGCAAGCAAAGAGTAACGGAAGGTAAGGAAGGCAAGGAAAAGCAAGGAAAGGCAAGGGTAACGGAAGGAACGGCACGGCAAGGGGGAACAAATCTAAGGTACGACACCGAACGCTAGGCAATGAACGGCAAGGGAAGGAAAGGGTAACGCATGGGAAAGCACGGTCAGGCGAGGCAAGGCTAAGGCACGACAACGCAAGGGTAGGCAATGCACGGAAGGCAAGCAAAGAGTAACGGAAGGTAAGGAAGGCAAGGGAAAGCAAGGAAAGTCAAGTGTAACGGAAGGAACGGCACGGCAAGGGGAAACAAGGCTAAGGCACGACAACGCACGCTAGGCAATGCACGGCAAGGCAAGGAAAGGGTAACGCATGGGAAAGCACGGTCAGGCGAGGCAAGGCTAAGGCATGACAACGCAAGGCTGGGCAATGCACGGAAAGGAAGCAAAGAGTAACGGAACGCAAGGAAGGCAAGGGAAAGCAAGGGAAGGCAAGGGTAACGGAAGGAACGGCACGGCAAGGGGTAAGAAGGCTAAGGCACGACAACGCAGGGCTAGGCAATGCTCGGCAAGGCAAGGAAAGGGTAACGCAGGGGAAGGCACGGTCAGGTGAGGCAAGGATAAGGCACGACAATGCAAGGCTAGGCAATGCACGGCAAGGCAAGTAAAGAGTAACGGAAGGAAAGGAAGGCAAGGCAAAGCCAGGCAAGGCAAGTGTAACAAAAGGCACGCCACGGCAAGGGGAATCAAGGCTAAGGCACGACAACGCACGGCTAGGCAATGCACGGCAAGGCAGGGAAAGGGTAACGCAAGGCAAGGCACGGTGAGGCTAGGCAAGGCTAATGCACGACAACGCAAGGCTAGGCAATGCACGACAATGCAAGGAAAGCTTAAAGCAAAGGAAGGCACGGTCAGGCGAGATAAGGCTAAGGCAGGACAACGCAAGGCTAGGCAATGCACGGAAGGCAAGCAAAGACTAACGGAAGGTAAGGAAGGCAAGGGAAAGCAAAGAAAGGCAAGTGTAACGGAAGGAACGGCACGGCAAGGGGAAACAAGGCTAAGGCACGACAATGCACGCTAGGCAATGCACGGCAAGGCAAGGAAAGGGTAACGCATGGGAAAGCACGGTCAGGCGAGGCAAGGCTAAGGAAAGCCAACGCAAGGCTAGGCAAAGCACGGAAAGTAAGCAAGGAGTAACGGAATGCAAGGAAGGAAAGGGAAAGCAAAGAAAGGCAATTGTAACGGAAGGAACGGCACGGCAAGGGGAAACAAGGCTAAGGCACGACAAGGCACGGCTAGGCAATGCACGGCAAGGCAAGCAAAGGGTAACGCAAGGAAAGGCACGGTGAGGCTAGGCAAGGCTAATGCACGAAAACGCAAGGCTAGGCGATGCACGACAATGCAAGGAAAGCTTAAAGCAAAGGAAGGCAAGGACAGGCGAGATAAGGCAAAGGCACGACAACGCAAGGCTAGGAAATTCAGGGAAGGCAAGCAAAGAGTAACGGAAGGTAAGCAAGGCAAGGAAAAGGAAGGAAAGGCCAGGGTAACGGAAGGAACGGCACGGCAAGGGGAAACAAAGCTAAGGCACGACAACGCACGGCTAGGCAATGCACGGAAAGGCAAGGAAAGGGTAACGCATGGGAAAGCACGGTCAGGCGATGCAAGGCTAATGCACGACAACGCAAGGCTAGGCAATGCACGACAATGCAAGTAAAGCTTAATGCAAAGGAAGGCACGGTCAGGCGAGATAAGGCTAAGGCACGACAACGCAAGGCTAGGCAATGCATGGAAAGCAAGCAAAGAGTAACGGAACGCAAGGAAGGCAAGGGAAAGCAAGGGAAGGCAATTGTAACGGAAGGAACGGCACGGCAAGGAGTAACAAGGCTAAGGCACGACAACGCAGGGCTAGGCAATGCACGGCAAGGCAAGGAAAGAGTAACGGAAGGAAAGGAAGGCAAGGCAAAGTCAGGCAAGGCAAGTGTAACAAAAGGCACGCAACGGCAAGGGGAAACAAGGCTAAGGCACGACAACACACGGCTAGGAAATGCACGGAAAGGCAAGGAAAGGGTAACGCAAGGCAAGGCACGGTGAGGCTAGGCAAGGCTAATGCACGACAACGCAAGGCTAGGCAATGCACGACAATGCAAGTAAAGCTTAAAGCAAAGGAAGGCACGGTCAGGCGAGATAAGGCTAAGGCACGACAACGCAAGGCTAGGCAATGCAGGGAAGGCAAGCAAAGAGTAACGGAAGGTAAGGAAGGCAAGGGAAAGCAAGGAAAGGCAATGGTAACGGAAGGAACGGCACGGCAAGGGGAAACAAGTCTAAGGCACGACAACGCACGCTAGGCAATGCACGGCAAGGCAAGGAAAGGGTAACGCATGGGAAAGCACGGTCAGGCGAGGCAAGGCTAAGGCACGACAACGCAAGGCTTGGCAATGCACGGAAGGCAAGCAAAGAGTAACGGAAGGTAAGGAAGGCAAGGGAAAGCAAAGAAAGGCAAGTGTAACGGAAGGAACGGCACGGCAAGGGGAAACAAGGCTAAGGCACGACAACGCACGCTAGGCAATGCAAGGCAAGGAAAGAGTAACGGAAGGAAAGGAAGGCAAGTCAAAGCCAGGAAAGGCAAGTGTAACCAAAGGCACGCCACGGCAAGGGGAAACAAGGCTAAGGCACGACAACGCACGGCTAGGCAATGCACGGCAAAGCAAGGAAAGGGTAACGCAAGGCAGGGCACAGTGAGGCTAGGCAAGGCTAATGCACGACAACGCAAGGCTAGGCAATGCACGACAATGCAAGGAAAGCTTAAAGCAAAGGAAGGCACGGTCAGGCGAGATAAGGCTATGGCACGACAACGCAAGGATAGGCAATGCAGGGAAGGGAAGCAAAGAGTAACGGAAGTTAAGCAAGGCAAGGAAAAGCAAGGAAAGGCAAGGGTACCGGAAGGAATTGCACGGCAAGGGGAAACAAGGCTAAGGCACGGCAATGCAGGCTGGGCAATGCACGGCAAGGCAAGGAAAGGATAACGCATGGGAAAGCACGTTCAGGCGAGGCAAGGCTAAGGCACGACAACGCAAGGCTAGGCAATGCACGGAAGGCAAGCAAAGAGTAACGGAAGGTAAGGAAGGCAAGGGAAAGCAAAGAAAGGCAAGTGTAACGGAAGGAACTGCACGGCAAGGGGAAACAAGCTAAGGCACGACAACGCACGGCTAGGCAATGCACGGCAAGGCAAGCAAAGGGTAACGCAAGGCAATGCACGGTGAGGCCAGACAATGCTAATGCACGAAAACGCAAGGCTAGGCAATGCACGACAATGCAAGGAAAGCTTAAAGCAAAGGAAGGCAAGGTCAGGCGAGATAAGGCAAAGGCACGACAACGCAAGGCTAGGCAATTCAGGGAAGGCAAGCAAAGAGTAACGGAAGGTAAGGAAGGCAAGGAAAAGCAAGGAAAGGCAAGGGTAACGGAAGGAACGGCACGGCAAGGGGGAACAAATCTAAGGTACGACACCGAACGCTAGGCAATGAACGGCAAGGGAAGGAAAGGGTAACGCATGGGAAAGCACGGTCAGGCGAGGCAAGGCTAAGGCACGACAACGCAAGGGTAGGCAATGCACGGAAGGCAAGCAAAGAGTAACGGAAGGTAAGGAAGGCAAGGGAAAGCAAGGAAAGGCAAGTGTAACGGAAGGAACGGCACGGCAAGGGGAAACAAGGCTAAGGCACGACAACGCACGCTAGGCAATGCACGGCAAGGCAAGGAAAGGGTAACGCATGGGAAAGCACGGTCAGGCGAGGCAAGGCTAAGGCATGACAACGCAAGGCTGGGCAATGCACGGAAAGGAAGCAAAGAGTAACGGAACGCAAGGAAGGCAAGGGAAAGCAAGGGAAGGCAAGGGTAACGGAAGGAACGGCACGGCAAGGGGTAAGAAGGCTAAGGCACGACAACGCAGGGCTAGGCAATGCTCGGCAAGGCAAGGAAAGGGTAACGCAGGGGAAGGCACGGTCAGGTGAGGCAAGGATAAGGCACGACAATGCAAGGCTAGGCAATGCACGGCAAGGCAAGTAAAGAGTAACGGAAGGAAAGGAAGGCAAGGCAAAGCCAGGCAAGGCAAGTGTAACAAAAGGCACGCCACGGCAAGGGGAATCAAGGCTAAGGCACGACAACGCACGGCTAGGCAATGCACGGCAAGGCAGGGAAAGGGTAACGCAAGGCAAGGCACGGTGAGGCTAGGCAAGGCTAATGCACGACAACGCAAGGCTAGGCAATGCACGACAATGCAAGGAAAGCTTAAAGCAAAGGAAGGCACGGTCAGGCGAGATAAGGCTAAGGCAGGACAACGCAAGGCTAGGCAATGCACGGAAGGCAAGCAAAGACTAACGGAAGGTAAGGAAGGCAAGGGAAAGCAAAGAAAGGCAAGTGTAACGGAAGGAACGGCACGGCAAGGGGAAACAAGGCTAAGGCACGACAATGCACGCTAGGCAATGCACGGCAAGGCAAGGAAAGGGTAACGCATGGGAAAGCACGGTCAGGCGAGGCAAGGCTAAGGAAAGCCAACGCAAGGCTAGGCAAAGCACGGAAAGTAAGCAAGGAGTAACGGAATGCAAGGAAGGAAAGGGAAAGCAAAGAAAGGCAATTGTAACGGAAGGAACGGCACGGCAAGGGGAAACAAGGCTAAGGCACGACAAGGCACGGCTAGGCAATGCACGGCAAGGCAAGCAAAGGGTAACGCAAGGAAAGGCACGGTGAGGCTAGGCAAGGCTAATGCACGAAAACGCAAGGCTAGGCGATGCACGACAATGCAAGGAAAGCTTAAAGCAAAGGAAGGCAAGGACAGGCGAGATAAGGTTAAGGCACGACAACGCAAGGCTAGGAAATTCAGGGAAGGCAAGCAAAGAGTAACGGAAGGTAAGCAAGGCAAGGAAAAGGAAGGAAAGGCCAGGGTAATGGAAGGAACGGCACGGCAAGGGGAAACAAAGCTAAGGCACGACAACGCACGGCTAGGCAATGCACGGCAAGGCAAGGAAAGGGTAACGCATGGGAAAGCACGGTCAGGCGATGCAAGGCTAATGCACGACAACGCAAGGCTAGGCAATGCACGACAATGCAAGTAAAGCTTAATGCAAAGGAAGGCACGGTCAGGCGAGGCAAGGCTAAGGCACGACAACGCAAGGCTAGGCAATGCATGGAAAGCAAGCAAAGAGTAACGGAACGCAAGGAAGGCAAGGGAAAGCAAGGGAAGGCAATTGTAACGGAAGGAACGGCACGGCAAGGGGTAACAAGGCCAAGGCACGACAACGCAGGGCTAGGCAATGCACGGCAAGGCAAGGAAAGAGTAACGGAAGGAAAGGAAGGCAAGGCAAAGTCAGGCAAGGCAAGTGTAACAAAAGGCACGCAACGGCAAGGGGAAACAAGGCTAAGGCACGACAACACACGGCTAGGAAATGCACGGAAAGGCAAGGAAAGGGTAACGCAAGGCAAGGCACGGTGAGGCTAGGCAAGGCTAATGCACGACAACGAAGGCTAGGCAATGCACGACAATGCAAGGAAAGCTTAAAGCAAAGGAAGGCACGGTCAGGCGAGGCAAGACTAAGGCATGACAACGCAAGGCTAGGCAATGCACGGAAAGCAAGCAAAGTGTAAAGGAACGCAAGGAAGGCAAGGGAAAGCAAGGGAAGGCAAGGGTAACGGAAGGAACGGCACGGCAAGGGGTAACAAGGCTAAGGCACGACAACGCAGGGCTAGGCAATGCACGGCAAGGCAAGCAAAGAGTAACGGAAGGAAAGGAAGGCAAGGCAAAGCCAGGCAAGGCAAGTGTAACAAAAGGCACGCAACGGCAAGGGGAAACAAGGCTAAGGCACGACAACACACGGCTAGGAAATGCACGGCAAGGCAAGGAAAGGGTAACGCAAGGGAAGGCTCGGTGAGGCTAGGCAAGGCTAATGCACGACAACGCAAGGCTAGGCAATGCACGACAATGCAAGTAAAGCTTAAAGCAAAGGAAGGCACGGTCAGGCGAGATAAGGCTAAGGCACGACAACGCAAGGCTAGGCAATGCAGGGAAGGCAAGCAAAGAGTAACGGAAGGTAAGGAAGGCAAGGGAAAGTAAGGAAAGGCAATGGTAACGGAAGGAACGGCACGGCAAGGGGAAACAAGTCTAAGGCACGACAACGCACGCTAGGCAATGCACGGCAAGGCAAGGAAAGGGTAACGCATGGGAAAGCACGGTCAGGCGAGGCAAGGCTAAGGCATGACAACGCAAGGCTAGGCAATGCACGGAAAGCAAGCAAAGTGTGAAGGAACGCAAGGAAGGCAAGGGAAAGCAAGGGAAGGCAAGGGTAACGGAAGGAACGGCACGGCAAGGGGTAACAAGGCTAAGGCACGACAACACACGGCTAGGAAATGCACGGCAAGGGAAGGAAAGGGTAACGCAAGGCAAGGCACGGTGAGGCTAGGCAAGGATAATGCACGACAACGCAAGGCTAGGCAATGCACGAAAATGCAAGGTAAGCTTAAAGTAAAGGAAGGCACGGTAAGGCGAGAAAAGGCTAAGGCACGACAACGCAAGGCTAGGCAATGCACGGAAGGCAAGCAAAGAGTAACGGAAGGTAAGGAAGGCAAGGGAAAGCAAGGAAAGGCAATGGTAACGGAAGGAACGGCACGGCAAGGGGAAACAAGGCTAAGGCACGACAACGCACGCTAGGCAATGCACGGCAAGGCAAGGAAAGGGTAACGCAGGGGAAAGCACGGTCAGGCGAGGCAAGGCTAAGGCATGACAACGCAAGGCTAGGCAATGCACGGAAAGCAAGCAAATAGTAACGGAACGCAAGGAAGGCAAGGGAAAGCAAGGGAAGGCAAGGGTAACGGAAGGAACGGCACGTTAAGGGGTAACAAGTCTAAGGCACGGCAACGCAGGGCTAGGCAATGCACGGCAAGGCAAGGAAAGGGTAACGCAGGGAAAGGCACGGTCAGGTGAGGCAAGGATAAGGCACGACAATGCAAGGCTAGGCAATGCACGGCAAGGCAAGGAAAGAGTAACGGAAGGAAAGGAAGGAAAGGCAAAGCCAGGCAAGGCAAGTGTAACAAAAGGCACGCCACGGCAAGGGGAATCAAGGCTAAGGCACGACAACGCACGGCTAGGCAATGCACGGAAGGCAAGGAAAGGGTAACGCAAGGCAAGGCACGGTGAGGCTAGGCAAGGCTAATGCAGGACAACGCAAGGCTAGGCAATGCACGACAATGCAAGGAAAGCTTAAAGCAAAGGAAGGCACGGTCAGGCGAGATAAGGCTAAGGCACGACAACGCAAGGCTAGGCAATGCACGGAAGGCAAGCAAAGAGTAACGGAAGGTAAGGAAGGCAAGGGAAAGCAAAGAAAGGCAAGTGTAACGGAAGGAACGGCACGGCAAGGGGAAACAAGGCTAAGGCACGACAACGCACGCTAGGCAATGCACGGCAAGGCAAGGAAAGGGTAACCCATGGGAAATCACGGTCAGGCGAGGCAAGGCTAAGGAAAGCCAACGCAAGGCTAGGCAAAGCACGGAAAGTAAGCAAGGTGTAACGGAATGCAAGGAAGGAAAGGGAAAGCAAAGAAAGGCAAGTGTAACGGAAGGAACGGCACGGCAAGGGGAAACAAGACTAAGGCACGACAAGGCACGGCTAGGCAATGCACGGCAAGGCAAGCAAAGGGTAACGCAAGGAAAGGCACGGTGAGGCTAGGCAAGGCTAATGCACGAAAACGCAAAGCTAGGCGATGCACGACAAAGCAAGGAAAGCTTAAAGCAAAGGAAGGCAAGGTCAGGCGAGATAAGGTTAAGGCACGACAACGCAAGGCTAGGAAATTCAGGGAAGGCAAGCAAAGAGTAACGGAAGGTAAGCAAGGCAAGGAAAAGGAAGGAAAGGCCAGGGTAATGGAAGGAACGGCACGGCAAGGGGTAACAAGGCTAAGGCACGACAACGCAGGGCTAGGCAATGCACGACAATGCAAGGAAAGCTTAAAGCAAAGGAAGGCACGGTCAGGCGAGATAAGGCTAAGGCACGACAACGCAAGGCTAGGCAATGCACGGAAAGCAAGCAAAGAGTAACGGAACGCAAGGAAGGCAAGGGAAAGCAAGGGAAGGCAAGGGTTACGGAAGGAACGGCACGGCAAGGGGTAACAAGGCTAAGGCACGGCAACGCAGGGTTGGGCAATGCACGGCAAGGCAAGGAAAGGGTAACGCAGGGGAAGGCACGGTCAGGTGAGGCAAGGATAAGGCACGGCAATGCAAGGCTAGGCAATGCACGGCAAGGCAAGGAAAGGGTAACGCAAGGCAAGGCACGGTGAGGCTAGGCAAGGCTAATGCACGACAACGCAAGGCTAGGCAATGCACGACAATGCAAGTAAAGCTTAATGCAAAGGAAGGCACGGTCAGGCGAGATAAGGCTAAGGCACGACAACGCAAGGCTAGGCAATGCACGGAAAGCAAGCAAAGAGTAACGGAACGCAAGGAAGGCAAGGGAAAGCAAGGGAAGGCAAGGGTAACGGAAGGAACGGCACGGCAAGGGGTAACAAGGCTAAGGCACGACAACGCAGGGCTAGGCAATGCACGGCAAGGCAAGGAAAGAGTAACGGAAGGAAAGGAAGGCAAGGCAAAGTCAGGCAAGGCAAGTGTAACAAAAGGCACGCAACGGCAAGGGGAAACAAGGCTAAGGCACGACAACACACGGCTAGGAAATGCACGGCAAGGCAAGGAAAGGGTAACGCAAGGCAAGGCACGGTGAGGCTAGGCAAGGCTAATGCACGACAACGCAAGGCTAGGCAATGCACGACAATGCAAGGAAAGCTTAAAGCAAAGGAAGGCACGGTCAGGCGAGATAAGGCTAAGGCACGACAACGCAAGGCTAGGCAATGCACGGAAGGCAAGCAAAGACTAACGGAAGGTAAGGAAGGCAAGGGAAAGCAAGGAAAGGCTAGTGTAACGGAAGGAACGGCACGGCAAGGGGAAACAAGGCCAAGGCACGACAACGCACGCTAGGCAATGCACGGCAAGGCAAGGAAAGGGTAACGCATGGGAAAGCACGGTCAGGCGAGGCAAGCCTAAGGCATGACAACGCAAGGCTAGGCAATGCACGGAAAGCAAGCAAAGAGTAACGGAACGCAAGGAAGGCAAGGGAAAGCAAGGGAAGGCAAGGGTAACGGAAGGAACGGCACGGCAAGGGGTAACAAGGCTAAGGCACGACAACACACGGCTAGGAAATGCACGGCAAGGCAAGGAAAGGGTAACGCAGGGGAAAGCACGGTCAGGCGAGGCAAGGCTAAGGCATGACAACGCAAGGCTAGGCAATGCACGGAAAGCAAGCAAATAGTAACGGAACGCAAGGAAGGCAAGGGAAAGCAAGGGAAGGCAAGGGTATCGGAAGGAACGGCACGGATAGGGGTAACAAGGCTAAGGGACGACAACGCAGGGCTAGGCAATGCACGGCAAGGCAAGCAAAGAGTAACGGAAGGAAAGGAAGGCAAGGCAAAGCCAGGCAAGGCAAGTGTAACAAAAGGCACGCAACGGCAAGGGGAAACAAGGCTAAGGCACGACAACACACGGCTAGGAAATGCACGGCAAGGCAAGGAAAGGGTAACGCAAGGCAAGGCACGGTGAGGCTAGGCAAGGCTAATGCACGACAACGCAAGGCTAGGCAATGCACGACAATGCAAGTAAAGCTTAAAGCAAAGGAAGGCACGGTCAGGCGAGATAAGGCTAAGGCACGACAACGCAAGGCTAGGCAATGCAGGGAAGGCAAGCAAAGAGTAACGGAAGGTAAGGAAGGCAAGGGAAAGCAAGGAAAGGCAATGGTACCGGAAGGAACGGCACGGCAAGGGGAAACAAGTCTAAGGCACGACAACGCACGCTAGGCAATGCACGGCAAGGCAAGGAAAGGGTAACGCATGGGAAAGCACGGTCAGGCGAGGCAAGGCTAAGGCACGACAACGCAAGGCTAGGCAATGCACGAAAATGCCAGGTAAGCTTAAAGTAAAGGAAGGCACGGTAAGGCGAGATAAGGCTAAGGCACGACAACGCAAGGCTAGGCAATGCACGGAAGGCAAGCAAAGAGTAACGGAAGGTAAGGAAGGCAAGGGAAAGCAAGGAAAGGCAATGGTAACGGAAGGAACGGCACGGCAAGGGGAAACAAGGCTAAGGCACGACAACGCACGCTAGGCAATGCACGGCAAGGCAAGGAAAGGGTAACGCAGGGGAAAGCACGGTCAGGCGAGGAAAGGCTAAGGCATGACAACGCAAGGCTAGGCAATGCACGGAAAGGAAGCAAAGAGTAACGGAACGCAAGGAAGGCAAGGGAAACCAAGGGAAGGCAAGGGTAACGGAAGGAACGGCAGGGCAAGGGGTAACAAGGCTAAGGCACGAAAACGCAGGGCTAGGCAATGCACGACAAGGCAAGCAAAGAGTAACTGAAGGAAAGGAAGGCAAGGCAAAGCCATTCAAGGCAAGTGTAACAAAAGGCACGCAACGGCAAGGGGAAACAAGGCTAAGGCACGACAACACACGGCTAGGAAATGCACGGCAAGGCAAGGAAAGGGTAACGCAAGGCAAGGCACGGTGAGGCTACGCAAGGCTAATGCACGACAACGCAAGGCTAGGCAATGCACGACAATGCAAGTAAAGCTTAAAGCAAAGGAAGGCACGGTCAGGCGAGATAAGGCAAAGGCACGAGAACGCAAGGCTAGGCAATGCAGGGAAGGCAAGCAAAGAGTAACGGAAGGTAAGGAAGGCAAGGGAAAGTAAGGAAAGGCAATGGTAACGGAAGGAACGGCACGGCAAGGGGAAACAAGTCTAAGGCACGACAACGCACGCTAGGCAATGCACGGCAAGGCAAGGAAAGGGTAACGCATGGGAAAGCACGGTCAGGCGAGGCAAGGCTAAGGCACGACAACGCAAGGCTTGGCAATGCACGGAAGGCAAGCAAAGAGTAACGGAAGGTAAGGAAGGCAAGGGAAAGCAAAGAAAGGCAAGTGTAACGGAAGGAACGGCACGGCAAGGGGAAACAAGGCTAAGGCACGACAACGCACGCTAGGCAATGCACGGCAAGGCAAGGAAAGGGTAACGCATGGGAAAGCACGGTCAGACGAGGCAAGGCTAAGGAAAGCCAACGCAAGGCTAGGCAATGCACGGAAAGCAAGCAAGGAGTAACGGAACGCAAGGAAGGAAAGGGAAAGCAAGGGAAGGCAAGGGTAACGGAAGGAACGGCACGGTAAGGGGTAACAAGGCTAAGGCACGGCAACGCAGGGCTAGGCAATGCACGGCAAGGCAAGGAAAGGGTAACACAGGGGAAGGCACGGTCAGGTGAGGCAAGGATAAGGCACGACAATGCAAGGCTAGGCAATGCACGGCAAGGCAAGGAAAGAGTAACGGAAGGAAAGGAAGGCAAGTCAAAGCCAGGAAAGGCAAGTGTAACAAAATGCACGCCACGGCAAGGGGAAACAAGGCTAAGGCACGACAACGCACGGCTAGGCAATGCACGGCAAGGCAAGGAAAGGGTAACGCAAGGCAAGGCACGGTGAGGCTAGGCAAGGCTAATGCACGACAACGCAAGGCTAGGCAATGCACGACAATGCAAGGAAAGCTTAAAGCAAAGGAAGGCACGGTCAGGCGAGATAAGGCTAAGGCACGACAACGCAAGGCTAGGCAATGCAGGGAAGGGAAGCAAAGAGTAACGGAAGGTAAGGAAGGCAAGGGAAAGCAAAGAAAGGCAAGTGTAACGGAAGGAACGGCACGGCAAGGGGAAACAAGGCTACGGCACGACAACGCACGCTAGGCAATGCACTGCAAGGCAAGGAAAGGGTAACGCATGGGAAAGCACGGTCAGGCGAGGCAAGCCTAAGGCATGACAACGCAAGGCTAGGCAATGCACGGAAAGCAAGCAAAGAGGAACGGAACGCAAGGAAGGCAAGGGAAAGCAAGGGAAGGCAAGGGTAACGGAAGGAACGGCACGGCAAGGGGTAACAAGGCTAAGGCACGACAACGCAGGGCTAGGCAATGCACGGCAAGGCAAGGAAAGAGTAACGGAAGGAAAGGAAGGCAAGGCAAAGCCAGGCAAGGCAAGTGTAACAAAAGGCACGCAACGGCAAGGGGAAACAAGGCTAAGGCACGACAACACACGGCTAGGAAATGCACGGCAAGGCAAGGAAAGGGTAACGCAAGGGAAGGCACGGTGAGGCTAGGCAAGGCTAATGCACGACAACGCAAGGTTAGGCAATGCACGACAATGCAAGTAAAGCTTAAAGCAAAGGAAGGCACGGTCAGGCGAGATAAGGCTAAGGCACGACAACGCAAGGCTAGGCAATGCACGGAAGGCAAGCAAAGAGTAACGGAAGGTAAGGAAGGCAAGGGAAAGCAAAGAAAGGCAAGTGTAACGGAAGGAACGACACGGCAAGGGGAAACAAGGCTAAGGCACGACAACGCACGCTAGGCAATGCACGGCAAGGCAAGGAAAGGGTAACGCATGGGAAAGCACGGTCAGGCGAGGCAAGGCTAAGGAAAGCCAACGCAAGGCTAGGCAATGCACGGAAAGAAAGCAAGGAGTAACGGAATGCAAGGAAGGAAAGGGAAAGCAAGGGAAGGCACGGGTAACGGAAGGAACGGCACGGCAAGGGGAAACAAGGCTAAGGCACGACAACGCACGGCTAGGAAATGCACGGCAAGGCAAGGAAAGGGTAACGCAAGGCAAGGCACGGTGAGGCTAGGCACGGTTAATGCACGACAACGCAAGGCTAGGCAATGCACGAAAATGCAAGGAAAGCTTAAAGTAAAGGAAGGCACGGTAAGGCGAGATAAGGCTAAGGCACGACAACGCAAGGCTAGGCAATGCACGGAAGGCAAGCAAAGAGTAACGGAAGGTAAGGAAGGCAAGGGAAAGCAAGGAAAGGCAATGGTAACGGAAGGAACGGCACGGCAAGGGGAAACAAGTCTAAGGCACGACAACGCACGCTAGGCAATGCACGGCAAGGCAAGGAAAGGGTAACGCAGGGGAAAGCACGGTCAGGCGAGGCAAGGCTAAGGCATGACAACGCAAGGCTAGGCAATGCACGGAAAGCAAGCAAATAGTAACGGAATGCAAGGAAGGCAAGGGAAAGCAAGGGAAGGCAAGGGTATCGGAAGGAACGGCACGGCAAGGGGTAACAAGGCTAAGGCACGACAACGCAGGGCTAGGCAATGCACGGCAAGGCAAGGAAAGGGTAACGGAAGGAAAGGAAGGCAAGGCAAAGCCAGGCAAGGCAAGTGTAACAAAAGGCACGCAACGGCAAGGGGAAACAAGGCTAAGGCACGACAACACACGGCTAGGAAATGCACGGCAAGGCAAGGAAAGGGTAACGCAAGGCAAGGCACGGTGAGGCTAGGCAAGGCTAATGCACGACAACGCAAGGCTAGGCAATGCACGACAATGCAAGTAAAGCTTAAAGCAAAGGAAGGCACGGTCAGAAGAGATAAGGCTAAGGCACGACAACGCAAGGCTAGGCAATGCAGGGAAGGCAAGCAAAGAGTAACGGAAGGTAAGGAAGGCAAGGGAAAGCAAGGAAAGGCAATGGTACCGGAAGGAACGGCACGGCAAGGGGAAACAAGTCTAAGGCACGACAACGCACGCTAGGCAATGCACGGCAAGGCAAGGAAAGGGTAACGCATGGGAAAGCACGGTCAGGCGAGGCAAGGCTAAGGCACGACAACGCAAGGCTAGGCAATGCACGGAAGGCAAGCAAAGAGTAACGGAAGGTAAGGAAGGCAAGGGAAAGGAAGGAAAGGCAAGTGTAACGGAAGGAACGGCACGGCAAGGGGAAACAAGGCTAAGGCACGACAACGCACGGCTAGGCAATGCACGGAAAGGCAAGGAAAGGGTAACGCATGGGAAAGCACGGTCAGGCGATGCAAGGCTAAGGCATGACAACGCAAGGCTAGGCAATGCACGGAAAGCAAGCAAAGAGTAACGGAACGTAAGGAAGACAAGGGAAAGCAAGGGAAGGCAAGGGTAACGGAAGGAACGGCACGGTAAGGGGTAACAAGTCTAAGGCACGGCAACGCAGGGCTAGGCAATGCACGGCAAGGCAAGGAAATGGTAACGCAGGGGAAGGCACGGTCAGGTGAGGCAAGGATAAGGCACGACAATGCAAGGCTAGGCAATGCACGGCAAGGCAAGGAAAGAGTAACGGAAGGAAAGGAAGGCAAGTCAAAGCCAGGAAAGGCAAGTGTAACAAAAGGCACGCCACGGCAAGGGGAAACAAGGCTAAGGCACGACAACGCACGGCTAGGCAATGCACGGCAAAGCAAGGAAAGGGTAACGCAAGGCAAGGCACAGTGAGGCTAGGCAAGGCTAATGCACGACAACGCAAGGCTAGGCAATGCACGACAATGCAAGGAAAGCTTAAAGCAAAGGAAGGCACGGTCAGGCGAGATAAGGCTATGGCACGACAACGCAAGGCTAGGCAATGCAGGGAAGGGAAGCAAAGAGTAACGGAAGTTAAGCAAGGCAAGGAAAAGCAAGGAAAGGCAAGGGTACCGGAAGGAATTGCACGGCAAGGGGAAACAAGGCTAAGGCACGGCAATGCAGGCTGGGCAATGCACGGCAAGGCAAGGAGAGGGTAACGCATGGGAAAGCACGTTCAGGCGAGGCAAGGCTAAGGCACGACAACGCAAGGCTAGGCAATGCACGGAAGGCAAGCAAAGAGTAACGGAACGCAAGGAAGGCAAGGGAAAGCAAGGGAAGGCAAGGGTAACGGAAGGAACGGCACGGCAAGGGGTAAGAAGGCTAAGGCACGACAACGTAGGGCTAGGCAATGCTCGGCAAGGCAAGGAAAGGGTAACGGAGGGGAAGGCACGGTCAGGTGAGGCAAGGATAAGGCACGACAATGCAAGGCTAGGCAATGCACGGCAAGGCAAGTAAAGAGTAACGGAAGGAAAGGAAGGCAAGGCAAAGCCAGGCAAGGCAAGTGTAACAAAAGGCACGCCACGGCAAGGGGAATCAAGGCTAAGGCACGACAACGCACGGCTAGGCAATGCACGGCAAGGCAAGGAAAGGGTAACGCAAGGCAAGGCACGGCGAGGCTAGGCAAGGCTAATGCACGACAACGCAATGCTAGGCAATGCACGACAATGCAAGGAAAGCTTAAAGCAAAGGAAGGCACGGTCAGGCGAGATAAGGCTAAGGCACGACAACGCAAGGCTAGGCAATGCACGGAAGGCAAGCAAAGACTAACGGAAGGTAAGGAAGGCAAGGGAAAGCAAAGAAAGGCAAGTGTAACGGAAGGAACGGCACGGCAAGGGGAAACAAGGCTAAGGCACGACAACGCACGGCTAGGCAATGCACGGCAAGGCAAGGAAAGGGTAACGCATGGGAAAGCACGGTCAGGCGATGCAAGGCTAAGGCATGACAACGCAATGCTAGGCAATGCACGGAAAGCAAGCAAAGAGTAACGGAACGCAAGGAAGGCAAGGGAAAGCAAGGGAAGGCAAGGGTAACGGAAGGAACGGCACGGCAAGGGGTAACAAGGCTAAGGCACGGCAACGCAGGGTTAGGCAATGCACGGCAAGGCAAGGAAAGGGTAACGCAGGGGAAGGCACGGTCAGGTGAGGCAAGGATAAGGCACGACAATGCAAGGCTAGGCAATGCACGGCAAGGCAAGGAAAGAGTAACGCAAGGCAAGGCACGGTGAGGCTAGGCAAGGCTAATGCACGACAACGCAAGGCTAGGCAATGCACGACAATGCAAGTAAAGCTTAATGCAAAGGAAGGCACGGTCAGGCGAGATAAGGCTAAGGCACGACAACGCAAGGCTAGGCAATGCACGGAAAGCAAGCAAAGAGTAACGGAACGCAAGGAAGGCAAGGGAAAGCAAGGAAAGGCAATGGTAACGGAAGGAACGGCACGGCAAGGGGAAACAAGGCTAAGGCACGACAACGCACGCTAGGCAATGCACGGCAAGGCAAGGAAAGGGTAACGCAGGGGAAAGCACGGTCAGGCGAGGCAAGGCTAAGGCATGACAACGCAAGGCTAGGCAATGCACGGAAAGCAAGCAAATAGTAACGGAACGCAAGGAAGGCAAGGGAAAGCAAGGGAAGGCAATTGTAACGGAAGGAACGGCACGGCAAGGGGTAACAAGGCTAAGGCACGACAACGCAGGGCTAGGCAATGCACGGCAAGGCAAGGAAAGAGTAACGGAAGGAAAGGAAGGCAAGGCAAAGTCAGGCAAGGCAAGTGTAACAAAAGGCACGCAACGGCAAGGGGAAACAAGGCTAAGGCACGACAACACACGGCTAGGAAATGCACGGAAAGGCAAGGAAAGGGTAACGCAAGGCAAGGCACGGTGAGGCTAGGCAAGGCTAATGCACGACAACGCAAGGCTAGGCAATGCACGACAATGCAAGGAAAGCTTAAAGCAAAGGAAGGCACGGTCAGGCGAGGCAAGACTAAGGCATGACAACGCAAGGCTAGGCAATGCACGGAAAGCAAGCAAAGTGTAAAGGAACGCAAGGAAGGCAAGGGAAAGCAAGGGAAGGCAAGGGTAACGGAAGGAACGGCACGGCAAGGGGTAACAAGGCTAAGGCACGACAACGCAGGGCTAGGCAATGCACGGCAAGGCAAGCAAAGAGTAACGGAAGGAAAGGAAGGCAAGGCAAAACCAGGCAAGGCAAGTGTAACAAAAGGCACGCAACGGCAAGGGGAAACAAGGCTAAGGCACGACAACACACGGCTAGGAAATGCACGGCAAGGCAAGGAAAGGGTAACGCAAGGGAAGGCACGGTGAGGCTAGGCAAGGCTAATGCACGACAACGCAAGGCTAGGCAATGCACGACAATGCAAGTAAAGCTTAAAGCAAAGGAAGGCACGGTCAGGCGAGATAAGGCTAAGGCACGACAACGCAAGGCTAGGCAATGCAGGGAAGGCAAGCAAAGAGTAACGGAAGGTAAGGAAGGCAAGGGAAAGCAAGGAAAGGCAATGGTAACGGAAGGAACGGCACGGCAAGGGGAAACAAGTCTAAGGCACGACAACGCACGCTAGGCAATGCACGGCAAGGCAAGGAAAGGGTAACGCATGGGAAAGCACGGTCAGGCGAGGCAAGGCTAAGGCACGACAACGCAAGGCTTGGCAATGCACGGAAGGCAAGCAAAGAGTAACGGAAGGTAAGGAAGGCTAGGGAAAGCAAAGAAAGGCAAGTGTAACGGAAGGAACGGCACGGCAAGGGGAAACAAGGCTAAGGCACGACAACGCACGCTAGGCAATGCACGGCAAGGCAAGGAAAGAGTAACGGAAGGAAAGGAAGGCAAGTCAAAGCCAGGAAAGGCAAGTGTAACCAAAGGCACGCCACGGCAAGGGGAAACAAGGCTAAGGCACGACAACGCACGGCTAGGCAATGCACGGCAAAGCAAGGAAAGGGTAACGCAAGGCAGGGCACAGTGAGGCTAGGCAAGGCTAATGCACGACAACGCAAGGCTAGGCAATGCACGACAATGCAAGGAAAGCTTAAAGCAAAGGAAGGCACGGTCAGGCGAGATAAGGCTATGGCACGACAACGCAAGGATAGGCAATGCAGGGAAGGGAAGCAAAGAGTAACGGAAGTTAAGCAAGGCAAGGAAAAGCAAGGAAAGGCAAGGGTACCGGAAGGAATTGCACGGCAAGGGGAAACAAGGCTAAGGCACGGCAATGCAGGCTGGGCAATGCACGGCAAGGCAAGGAAAGGATAACGCATGGGAAAGCACGTTCAGGCGAGGCAAGGCTAAGGCACGACAACGCAAGGCTAGGCAATGCACGGAAGGCAAGCAAAGAGTAACGGAAGGTAAGGAAGGCAAGGGAAAGCAAAGAAAGGCAAGTGTAACGGAAGGAACTGCACGGCAAGGGGGAACAAGTCTAAGGTACGACACCGAACGCTAGGCAATGAACGGCAAGGGAAGGAAAGGGTAACGCATGGGAAAGCACGGTCAGGCGAGGCAAGGCTAAGGCACGACAACGCACGGCTAGGCAATGCACGGCAAGGCAAGCAAAGGGTAACGCAAGGCAATGCACGGTGAGGCCAGACAATGCTAATGCACGAAAACGCAAGGCTAGGCAATGCACGACAATGCAAGGAAAGCTTAAAGCAAAGGAAGGCAAGGTCAGGCGAGATAAGGCAAAGGCACGACAACGCAAGGCTAGGCAATTCAGGGAAGGCAAGCAAAGAGTAACGGAAGGTAAGGAAGGCAAGGAAAAGCAAGGAAAGGCAAGGGTAACGGAAGGAACGGCACGGCAAGGGGGAACAAGTCTAAGGTACGACACCGAACGCTAGGCAATGAACGGCAAGGGAAGGAAAGGGTAACGCATGGGAAAGCACGGTCAGGCGAGGCAAGGCTAAGGCACGACAACGCAAGGGTAGGCAATGCACGGAAGGCAAGCAAAGAGTAACGGAAGGTAAGGAAGGCAAGGGAAAGCAAGGAAAGGCAAGTGTAACGGAAGGAACGGCACGGCAAGGGGGAACAAGTCTAAGGTACGACACCGAACGCTAGGCAATGAACGGCAAGGGAAGGAAAGGGTAACGCATGGGAAAGCACGGTCAGGCGAGGCAAGGCTAAGGCACGACAACGCAAGGGTAGGCAATGCACGGAAGGCAAGCAAAGAGTAACGGAAGGTAAGGAAGGCAAGGGAAAGCAAGGAAAGGCAAGTGTAACGGAAGGAACGGCACGGCAAGGGGAAACAAGGCTAAGGCACGACAACGCACGCTAGGCAATGCACGGCAAGGCAAGGAAAGGGTAACGCATGGGAAAGCACGGTCAGGCGAGGCAAGGCTAAGGCATGACAACGCAAGGCTGGGCAATGCACGGAAAGGAAGCAAAGTGTAGCGGAACGTAAGGAAGGCAAGGGAAAGCAAGGGAAGGCAAGGGTAACGGAAGGAACGGCACGGCAAGGGGTAAGAAGGCTAAGGCACGACAACGCAGGGCTAGGCAATGCTCGGCAAGGCAAGGAAAGGGTAACGCAGAGGAAGGCACGGTCAGGTGAGGCAAGGATAAGGCACGACAATGCAAGGCTAGGCAATGCACGGCAAGGCAAGTAAAGAGTAACGGAAGGAAAGGAAGGCAAGGCAAAGCCAGGCAAGGCAAGTGTAACAAAAGGCACGCCACGGCAAGGGGAATCAAGGCTAAGGCACGACAACGCACGGCTAGGCAATGCACGGCAAGGCAAGGAAAGGGTAACGCAAGGCAAGGCACGGTGAGGCTAGGCAAGGCTAATGCACGACAACGCAAGGCTAGGCAATGCACGACAATGCAAGGAAAGCTTAAAGCAAAGGAAGGCACGGTCAGGCGAGATAAGGCTAAGGCAGGACAACGCAAGGCTAGGCAATGCACGGAAGGCAAGCAAAGACTAACGGAAGGTAAGGAAGGCAAGGGAAAGCAAAGAAAGGCAAGTGTAACGGAAGGAACCGCACGGCAAGGGGAAACAAGGCTAAGGCACGACAACGCACGGCTAGGCAATGCATGGAAAGGCAAGGAAAGGGTAACGCATGGGAAACACGGTCAGGCGAGGCAAGGCTAAGGAAAGCCAACGCAAGGCTAGGCAAAGCACGGAAAGTAAGCAAGGAGTAACGGAATGCAAGGAAGGAAAGGGAAAGCAAAGAAAGGCAATTGTAACGGAAGGAACGGCACGGCAAGGGGAAACAAGGCTAAGGCACGACAAGGCACGGCTAGGCAATGCACGGCAAGGCAAGCAAAGGGTAACGCAAGGAAAGGCACGGTGAGGCTAGGCAAGGCTAATGCACGAAAACGCAAGGCTAGGCGATGCACGACAATGCAAGGAAAGCTTAAAGCAAAGGAAGGCAAGGACAGGCGAGATAAGGTTAAGGCACGACAACGCAAGGCTAGGAAATTCAGGGAAGGCAAGCAAAGAGTAACGGAAGGTAAGCAAGGCAAGGAAAAAGAAGGAAAGGCCAGGGTAATGGAAGGAACGGCACGGCAAGGGGAAACAAAGCTAAGGCACGACAACGCACGGCTAGGCAATGCACGGCAAGGCAAGGAAAGGGTAACGCATGGGAAAGCACGGTCAGGCGATGCAAGGCTAAGGCATGACAACGCAAGGCTAGGCAATGCACGGAAAGCAAGCAAAGAGTAACGGAACGCAAGGAAGGCAAGGGAAAGCAAGGGAAGGCAAGGGTAACGGAAGGAACGGCACGGCAAGGGGTAACAAGGCTAAGGCACGGCAACGCAGGGTTAGGCAATGCACGGCAAGGCAAGGAAAGGGTAACGCAGGGGAAGGCACGGTCAGGTGAGGCAAGGATAAGGCACGACAATGCAAGGCTAGGCAATGCACGGCAAGGCAAGGAAAGAGTAACGCAAGGCAAGGCACGGTGAGGCTAGGCAAGGCTAATGCACGACAACGCAAGGCTAGGCAATGCACGACAATGCAAGTAAAGCTTAATGCAAAGGAAGGCACGGTCAGGCGAGATAAGGCTAAGGCACGACAACGCAAGGCTAGGCAATGCACGGAAAGCAAGCAAAGAGTAACGGAACGCAAGGAAGGCAAGGGAAAGCAAGGGAAGGCAATTGTAACGGAAGGAACGGCACAGCAAGGGGTAACAAGGCTAAGGCACGACAACGCAGGGCTAGGCAATGCACGGCAAGGCAAGGAAAGAGTAACGGAAGGAAAGGAAGGCAAGGCAAAGTCAGGCAAGGCAAGTGTAACAAAAGGCACGCAACGGCAAGGGGAAACAAGGCTAAGGCACGACAACACACGGCTAGGAAATGCACGGCAAGGCAAGGAAAGGGTAACGCAAGGCAAGGCACGGTGAGGCTAGGCAAGGCACGACAACGCAAGGCTAGGCAATGCACGGAAGGCAAGGAAAGCTTAAAGCAAAGGAAGGCACGGTCAGGCGAGGCAAGGCTAAGGCATGACAACGCAAGGCTAGGCAATGCACGGAAAGCAAGCAAAGTGTAAAGGAACGCAAGGAAGGCAAGGGAAAGCAAGGGAAGGCAAGGGTAACGGAAGGAACGGCACGGCAAGGGGTAACAAGGCTAAGGCACGACAACGCAGGGCTAGGCAATGCACGGCAAGGCAAGCAAAGAGTAACGGAAGGAAAGGAAGGCAAGGCAAAGCCAGGCAAGGCAAGTGTAACAAAAGGCACGCAACGGCAAGGGGAAACAAGGCTAAGGCACGACAACACACGGCTAGGAAATGCACGGCAAGGCAAGGAAAGGGTAACGCAAGGGAAGGCACGGTGAGGCTAGGCAAGGCTAATGCACGACAACGCAAGGCTAGGCAATGCACGACAATGCAAGTAAAGCTTAAAGCAAAGGAAGGCACGGTCAGAAGAGATAAGGCTAAGGCACGACAACGCAAGGCTAGGCAATGCAGGGAAGGCAAGCAAAGAGTAACGGAAGGTAAGGAAGGCAAGGGAAAGCAAGGAAAGGCAATGGTAACGGAAGGAACGGCACGGCAAGGGGAAACAAGTCTAAGGCACGACAACGCACGCTAGGCAATGCACGGCAAGGCAAGGAAAGGGTAACGCATGGGAAAGCACGGTCAGGCGAGGCAAGGCTAAGGCACGACAACGCAAGGCTTGGCAATGCACGGAAGGCAAGCAAAGAGTAACGGAAGGTAAGGAAGGCAAGGGAAAGCAAAGAAAGGCAAGTGTAACGGAAGGAACGGCACGGCAAGGGGAAACAAGGCTAAGGCACGACAACGCACGCTAGGCAATGCACGGCAAGGCAAGGAAAGGGTAACGCATGGGAAAGCACGGTCAGGCGAGGCAAGGCTAAGGAAAGCCAACGCAAGGCTAGGCAATGCACGGAAAGCAAGCAAGGAGTAACGGAACGCAAGGAAGGAAAGGGAAAGCAAGGGAAGGCAAGGGTAACGGAAGGAACGGCACGGTAAGGGGTAACAAGGCTAAGGCACGGCAACGCAGGGCTAGGCAATGCACGGCAAGGCAAGGAAAGGGTAACACAGGGGAAGGCACGGTCAGGTGAGGCAAGGATAAGGCACGACAATGCAAGGCTAGGCAATGCACGGCAAGGCAAGGAAAGAGTAACGGAAGGAAAGGAAGGCAAGTCAAAGACAGGAAAGGCAAGTGTAACAAAATGCACGCCACGGCAAGGGGAAACAAGGCTAAGGCACGACAACGCACGGCTAGGCAATGCACGGCAAGGCAAGGAAAGGGTAACGCAAGGCAAGGCACGGTGAGGCTAGGCAAGGCTAATGCACGACAACGCAAGGCTAGGCAATGCACGACAATGCAAGGAAAGCTTAAAGCAAAGGAAGGCACGGTCAGGCGAGATAAGGCTAAGGCACGACAACGCAAGGCTAGGCAATGCACGGAAGGCAAGCAAAGAGTAACGGAAGGTAAGGAAGGCAAGGGAAAGCAAAGAAAGGCAAGTGTAACGGAAGGAACGGCACGGCAAGGGGAAACAAGGCTAAGGCACGACAACGCACGGCTAGGCAATGCACGGCAAGGCAAGGAAAGGGTAACGCATGGGAAAGCACGGTCAGGCGAGGCAAGCCTAAGGCATGACAACGCAAGGCTAGGCAATGCACGGAAAGCAAGCAAAGAGGAACGGAACGCAAGGAAGGCAAGGGAAAGCAAGGGAAGGCAAGGGTAACGGAAGGAACGGCACGGCAAGGGGTAACAAGGCTAAGGCACGACAACGCAGGGCTAGGCAATGCACGGCAAGGCAAGGAAAGAGTAACGGAAGGAAAGGAAGGCAAGGCAAAGCCAGGCAAGGCAAGTGTAACAAAAGGCACGCAACGGCAAGGGCAAACAAGGCTAAGGCACGACAACGCACGGCTAGGCAATGCACGGAAAGGCAAGGAAAGGGTAACGCATGGGAAAGCACGGTCAGGCGATGCAAGGCTAAGGCATGACAACGCAAGGCTAGGCAATGCACGGAAAGCAAGGAAAGAGTAACGGAACGCAAGGAAGGCAAGGGAAAGCAAGGGAAGGCAAGGGTAACGGAAGGAACGGCACGGTAAGGGGTAACAAGTCTAAGGCACGGCAACGCAGGGCTAGGCAATGCACGGCAAGGCAAGGAAAGGGTAACGCAGGGGAAGGCACGGTCAGGTGAGGCAAGGATAAGGCACGACAATGCAAGGCTAGGCAATGCACGGCAAGGCAAGGAGAGAGTAACGGAAGGAAAGGAAGGCAAGTCAAAGCCAGGCAAGGCAAGTGTAACAAAAGGCACGCCACGGCAAGGGGAATCAAGGCTAAGGCACGACAACGCACGGCTAGGCAATGCACGGCAAGGCAAGGAAAGGGTAACGCAAGGCAAGGCACGGTGAGGCTAGGCAAGGCTAATGCAGGACAACGCAAGGCTAGGCAATGCACGACAATGCAAGGAAAGCTTAAAGCAAAGGAAGGCACGGTCAGGCGAGATAAGGCTAAGGCACGACAACGCAAGGCTAGGCAATGCACGGAAGGCAAGCAAAGAGTAACGGAAGGTAAGGAAGGCAAGGGAAAGCAAAGAAAGGCAAGTGTAACGGAAGGAATGGCACGGCAAGGCGAAACAAGGCTAAGGCACGACAACGCACGCTAGGCAATGCACGGCAAGGCAAGGAAAGGGTAACCCATGGGAAAGCACGGTCAGGCGAGGCAAGGCTAAGGAAAGCCAAAGCAAGGCTAGGCAAAGCACGGAAAGTAAGCAAGGTGTAACGGAATGCAAGGAAGGAAAGGGAAAGCAAAGAAAGGCAAGTGTAACGGAAGGAACGGCACGGCAAGGGGAAACAAGGCTAAGGCACGACAAGGCACGGCTAGGCAATGCACGGCAAGGCAAGCAAAGGGTAACGCAAGGAAAGGCACGGTGAGGCTAGGCAAGGCTAATGCACGAAAACGCAAGGCTAGGCGATGCACGACAATGCAAGGAAAGCTTAAAGCAAAGGAAGGCAAGGTCAGGCGAGATAAGGTTAAGGCACGACAACGCAAGGCTAGGAAATTCAGGGAAGGCAAGCAAAGAGTAACGGAAGGTAAGCAAGGCAAGGAAAAGGAAGGAAAGGCCAGGGTAATGGAAGGAACGGCACGGCAAGGGGTAACAAGGCTAAGGCACGACAACGCAGGGCTAGGCAATGCACGACTATGCAAGGAAAGCTTAAAGCAAAGGAAGGCACGGTCAGGCGAGATAAGGCTAAGGCACGACAACGCAAGGCTAGGCAATGCACGGAAAGCAAGCAAAGAGTAACGGAACGCAAGGAAGGCAAGGGAAAGCAAGGGAAGGCAAGGGTTACGGAAGGAACGGCACGGCATGGGGTAACAAGGCTAAGGCACGGCAACGCAGGGTTAGGCAATGCACGGCAAGGCAAGGAAAGGGTAACGCAGGGGAAGGCACGGTCAGGTGAGGCAAGGATAAGGCACGACAATGCAAGGCTAGGCAATGCACGGCAAGGCAAGGAAAGAGTAACGCAAGGCAAGGCACGGTGAGGCTAGGCAAGGCTAATGCACGACAACGCAAGGCTAGGCAATGCACGACAATGCAAGTAAAGCTTAATGCAAAGGAAGGCACGGTCAGGCGAGATAAGGCTAAGGCACGACAACGCAAGGCTAGGCAATGCACGGAAAGCAAGCAAAGGGTAACGGAACGCAAGGAAGGCAAGGGAAAGCAAGGGAAGGCAAAGGTAACGGAAGGAACGGCACGGCAAGGGGTAACAAGGCTAAGGCACGACAACGCAAGGCTAGGCAATGCACGGCAAGGCAAGGAAAGAGTAACGGAAGGAAAGGAAGGCAAGGCAAAGTCAGGCAAGGCAAGTGTAACAAAAGGCACGCAACGGCAAGGGGAAACAAGGCTAAGGCACGACAACACACGGCTAGGAAATGCACGGCAAGGCAAGGAAAGGGTAACGCAAGGCAAGGCACGGTGAGGCTAGGAAAGGCTAATGCACGACAACGCAAGGCTAGGCAATGCACGACAATGCAAGGAAAGCTTAAAGCAAAGGAAGGCACGGTCAGGCGAGATAAGGCTAAGGCACGACAAGGCAAGGCTAGACAATGCACGGAAGGCAAGCAAAGAGTAACGGAAGGTAAGGATGGCAAGGGAAAGCAAGGAAAGGCTAGTGTAACGGAAGGAACGGCACGGCAAGGGGAAACAAGGCTAAGGCACGACAACGCACGCTAGGCAATGCACGGCAAGGCAAGGAAAGGGTAACGCATGGGAAAGCACGGTCAGGCGAGGCAAGCCTAAGGCATGACAACGCAAGGCTAGGCAATGAACGGAAAGCAAGCAAAGTGTAACGGAACGCAAGGAAGGCAAGGGAAAGCAAGGGAAGGCAAGGGTAACGGAAGGAACGGCACGGCAAGGGGTAACAAGGCTAAGGCACGACAACACACGGCTAGGAAATGCACGGCAAGGCAAGGAAAGGGTAACGCAAGGCAAGGCACGGTGAGGCTAGGCAAGGTTAATGCACGACAACGCAAGGCTAGACAATGCACGAAAATGCAAGGTAAGCTTAAAGTAAAGGAAGGCACGGTAAGGCGAGATAAGGCTAAGGCACGACAACGCAAGGCTAGGCAATGCACGGAAGGCAAGCAAAGAGTAACGGAAGGTAAGGAAGGCAAGGGAAAGCAAGGAAAGGCAATGGTAACGGAAGGAACGGCACGGCAAGGGGAAACAAGGCTAAGGCACGACAACGCACGCTAGGCAATGCACGGCAAGGCAAGGAAAGGGTAACGCAGGGGAAAGCACGGTCAGGCGAGGCAAGGCTAAGGCATGACAACGCAAGGCTAGGCAATGCACGGAAAGCAAGCAAATAGTAACGGAACGCAAGGAAGGCAAGGGAAAGCAAGGGAAGGCAAGGGTAACGGAAGGAACGGCACGGTAAGGGGTAACAAGTCTAAGGCACGACAACGCACGCTAGGCAATGCACGGCAAGGCAAGGAAAGGGTAACGCATGGGAAAGCACGGTCAGGCGAGGCAAGGCTAAGGCACGACAACGCAAGGCTTGGCAATGCACGGAAGGCAAGCAAAGAGTAACGGAAGGTAAGGAAGGCAAGGGAAAGCAAAGAAAGGCAAGTGTAACGGAAGGAACGGCACGGCAAGGGGAAACAAGGCTAAGGCACGACAACGCACGCTAGGCAATGCACGGCAAGGCAAGGAAAGGGTAACGCATGGGAAAGCACGGTCAGGCGAGGCAAGGCTAAGGAAAGCCAACGCAAGGCTAGGCAATGCACGGAAAGCAAGCAAGGAGTAACGGAACGCAAGGAAGGAAAGGGAAAGCAAGGGAAGGCAAGGGTAACGGAAGGAACGGCACGGTAAGGGGTAACAAGGCTAAGGCACGGCAACGCAGGGCTAGGCAATGCACGGCAAGGCAAGGAAAGGGTAACACAGGGGAAGGCACGGTCAGGTGAGGCAAAGATAAGGCACGACAATGCAAGGCTAGGCAATGCACGGCAAGGCAAGGAAAGAGTAACGGAAGGAAAGGAAGGCAAGTCAAAGCCAGGAAAGGCAAGTGTAACAAAATGCACGCCACGGCAAGGGGAAACAAGGCTAAGGCACGACAACGCACGGCTAGGCAATGCATGGCAAGGCAAGGAAAGGGTAACGCAAGGCAAGGCGCGGTGAGGCTAGGCAAGGCTAATGCACGACAACGCAAGGCTAGGCAGTGCACGACAATGCAAGGAAAGCTTAAAGCAAAGGAAGGCACGGTCAGGCGAGATAAGGCTAAGGCACGACAACGCAAGGCTAGGCAATGCACGGAAGGCAAGCAAAGAGTAACGGAAGGTAAGGAAGGCAAGGGAAAGCAAAGAAAGGCAAGTGTAACGGAAGGAACGGCACGGCAAGGGGAAACAAGGCTACGGCACGACAACGCACGCTAGGCAATGCACGGCAAGGCAAGGAAAGGGTAACGCATGGGAAAGCACGGTCAGGCGAGGCAAGCCTAAGGCATGACAACGCAAGGCTAGGCAATGCACGGAAAGCAAGCAAAGAGGAACGGAACGCAAGGAAGGCAAGGGAAAGCAAGGGAAGGCAAGGGTAACGGAAGGAACGGCACGGCAAGGGGTAACAAGGCTAAGGCACGACAACGCAGGGCTAGGCAATGCACGGCAAGGCAAGGAAAGAGTAACGGAAGGAAAGGAAGGCAAGGCAAAGCCAGGCAAGGCAAGTGTAACAAAAGGCACGACACGGCAATGGGAAACTAGGCTAAGGCACGACAACGCACGGCTAGGCAAGGCAGCGCAAGGTAAGGAAAGGGTAAAGCAAGGGAAGGCACGGTGAGGCTAGGCAAGGCTAATGCACGACAACGCAAGGCTAGGCAATGCACGACAATGCAAGTAAAGCTTAAAGCAAAGGAAGGCACGGTCAGGCGAGATAAGGCTAAGGCACGACAACGCAAGGCTAGGCAATGCACGGAAGGCAAGCAAAGAGTAACGGAAGGTAAGGAAGGCAAGGGAAAGCATAGAAAGGCAAGTGTAACGGAAGGAACGACACGGCAAGGGGAAACAAGGCTAAGGCACGACAACGCACGCTAGGCAATGCACGGCAAGGCAAGGAAAGGGTAACGCATGGGAAAGCACGGTCAGGCGAGGCAAGGCTAAGGCACGACAACGCAAGGCTAGGCAATGCACGGAAGGCAAGCAAAGAGTAACGGAAGGTAAGGAAGGCAAGGGAAAGGAAGGAAAGGCAAGTGTAACGGAAGGAACGGCACGGCAAGGGGAAACAAGGCTAAGGCACGACAACGCACGGCTAGGCAATGCACGGAAAGGCAAGGAAAGGGTAACGCATGGGAAAGCACGGTCAGGCGATGCAAGGCTAAGGCATGACAACGCAAGGCTAGGCAATGCACGGAAAGCAAGCAAAGAGTAACGGAACGTAAGGAAGACAAGGGAAAGCAAGGGAAGGCAAGGGTAACGGAAGGAACGGCACGGTAAGGGGTAACAAGTCTAAGGCACGGCAACGCAGGGCTAGGCAATGCACGGCAAGGCAAGGAAATGGTAACGCAGGGGAAGGCACGGTCAGGTGAGGCAAGGATAAGGCACGACAATGCAAGGCTAGGCAATGCACGGCAAGGCAAGGAAAGAGTAACGGAAGGAAAGGAAGGCAAGTCAAAGCCAGGAAAGGCAAGTGTAACAAAAGGCACGCCACGGCAAGGGGAAACAAGGCTAAGGCACGACAACGCACGGCTAGGCAATGCACGGCAAAGCAAGGAAAGGGTAACGCAAGGCAAGGCACAGTGAGGCTAGGCAAGGCTAATGCACGACAACGCAAGGCTAGGCAATGCACGACAATGCAAGGAAAGCTTAAAGCAAAGGAAGGCACGGTCAGGCGAGATAAGGCTATGGCACGACAACGCAAGGATAGGCAATGCAGGGAAGGGAAGCAAAGAGTAACGGAAGTTAAGCAAGGCAAGGAAAAGCAAGGAAAGGCAAGGGTACCGGAAGGAATTGCACGGCAAGGGGAAACAAGGCTAAGGCACGGCAATGCAGGCTGGGCAATGCACGGCAAGGCAAGGAGAGGGTAACGCATGGGAAAGCACGTTCAGGCGAGGCAAGGCTAAGGCACGACAACGCAAGGCTAGGCAATGCACGGAAGGCAAGCAAAGAGTAACGGAACGCAAGGAAGGCAAGGGAAAGCAAGGGAAGGCAAGGGTAACGGAAGGAACGGCACGGCAAGGGGTAAGAAGGCTAAGGCACGACAACGTAGGGCTAGGCAATGCTCGGCAAGGCAAGGAAAGGGTAACGGAGGGGAAGGCACGGTCAGGTGAGGCAAGGATAAGGCACGACAATGCAAGGCTAGGCAATGCACGGCAAGGCAAGTAAAGAGTAACGGAAGGAAAGGAAGGCAAGGCAAAGCCAGGCAAGGCAAGTGTAACAAAAGGCACGCCACGGCAAGGGGAATCAAGGCTAAGGCACGACAACGCACGGCTAGGCAATGCACGGCAAGGCAAGGAAAGGGTAACGCAAGGCAAGGCACGGCGAGGCTAGGCAAGGCTAATGCACGACAACGCAATGCTAGGCAATGCACGACAATGCAAGGAAAGCTTAAAGCAAAGGAAGGCACGGTCAGGCGAGATAAGGCTAAGGCACGACAACGCAAGGCTAGGCAATGCACGGAAGGCAAGCAAAGACTAACGGAAGGTAAGGAAGGCAAGGGAAAGCAAAGAAAGGCAAGTGTAACGGAAGGAACGGCACGGCAAGGGGAAACAAGGCTAAGGCACGACAACGCACGGCTAGGCAATGCACGGCAAGGCAAGGAAAGGGTAACGCATGGGAAAGCACGGTCAGGCGATGCAAGGCTAAGGCATGACAACGCAATGCTAGGCAATGCACGGAAAGCAAGCAAAGAGTAACGGAACGCAAGGAAGGCAAGGGAAAGCAAGGGAAGGCAAGGGTAACGGAAGGAACGGCACGGCAAGGGGTAACAAGGCTAAGGCACGGCAACGCAGGGTTAGGCAATGCACGGCAAGGCAAGGAAAGGGTAACGCAGGGGAAGGCACGGTCAGGTGAGGCAAGGATAAGGCACGACAATGCAAGGCTAGGCAATGCACGGCAAGGCAAGGAAAGAGTAACGCAAGGCAAGGCACGGTGAGGCTAGGCAAGGCTAATGCACGACAACGCAAGGCTAGGCAATGCACGACAATGCAAGTAAAGCTTAATGCAAAGGAAGGCACGGTCAGGCGAGATAAGGCTAAGGCACGACAACGCAAGGCTAGGCAATGCACGGAAAGCAAGGAAAGAGTAACGGAACGCAAGGAAGGCAAGGGAAAGCAAGGAAAGGCAATGGTAACGGAAGGAACGGCACGGCAAGGGGAAACAAGGCTAAGGCACGACAACGCACGCTAGGCAATGCAAGGCAAGGCAAGGAAAGGGTAACGCAGGGGAAAGCACGGTCAGGCGAGGCAAGGCTAAGGCATGACAACGCAAGGCTAGGCAATGCACGGAAAGCAAGCAAATAGTAACGGAACGCAAGGAAGGCAAGGGAAAGCAAGGGAAGGCAATTGTAACGGAAGGAACGGCACGGCAAGGGGTAACAAGGCTAAGGCACGACAACGCAGGGCTAGGCAATGCACGGCAAGGCAAGGAAAGAGTAACGGAAGGAAAGGAAGGCAAGGCAAAGTCAGGCAAGGCAAGTGTAACAAAAGGCACGGCACGGCAAGGGGAAACAAGGCTAAGGCACGACAACGCACGGCTAGGCAATGCACGGCAAGGCAAGGAAAGGGTAACGCAAGGCAAGGCACGGTGAGGCTAGGCAAGGCTAATGCACGACAACGCAAGGCTAGGCAATGCACGACAATGCAAGGAAAGCTTAAAGCAAAGGAAGGCACGGTCAGGCGAGGCAAGACTAAGGCATGACAACGCAAGGCTAGGCAATGCACGGAAAGCAAGCAAAGTGTAAAGGAACGCAAGGAAGGCAAGGGAAAGCAAGGGAAGGCAAGGGTAACGGAAGGAACGGCACGGCAAGGGGTAACAAGGCTAAGGCACGACAACGCAGGGCTAGGCAATGCACGGCAAGGCAAGCAAAGAGTAACGGAAGGAAAGGAAGGCAAGGCAAAGTCAGGCAAGGCAAGTGTAACAAAAGGCACGGCACGGCAAGGGGAAACAAGGCTAAGGCACGACAACGCACGGCTAGGCAATGCACGGCAAGGCAAGGAAAGGGTAACGCAAGGCAAGGCACGGTGAGGCTAGGAAAGGCTAATGCACGACAACGCAAGGCTAGGCAATGCACGACAATGCAAGGAAAGCTTAAAGCAAAGGAAGGCACGGTCAGGCGAGATAAGACTAAGGCACGACAACGCAAGGCTAGACAATGCAGGGAAGGCAAGCAAAGAGTAACGGAACGCAAGGAAGGCAAGGGAAAGCAAGGAAAGGCAAGTGTAACGGAAGGAACGGCACGGCAAGGGGAAACAAGGCTAAGGCACGACAACGCACGCTAGGCAATGCACGGCAAGGCAAGGAAAGGGTAACGCATGGGAAAGCACGGTCAGGCGAGGCAAGCCTAAGGCATGACAACGCAAGGCTAGGCAATGCACGGAAAGCAAGCAAAGTGTAAAGGAACGCAAGGAAGGCAAGGGAAAGCAAGGGAAGGCAAGGGTAACGGAAGGAACGGCACGGCAAGGGGTAACAAGGCTAAGGCACGACAACACACGGCTAGGAAATGCACGGCAAGGCAAGGAAAGGGTAACGCAAGGCAAGGCACGGTGAGGCTAGGCAAGGTTAATGCACGACAACGCAAGGCTAGACAATGCACGACAATGCAAGTAAAGCTTAAAGCAAAGGAAGGCACGGTCAGGCGAGATAAGGCTAAGGCACGACAACGCAAGGCTAGGCAATGCACGGAAGGCAAGCAAAGAGTAACGGAAGGTAAGGAAGGCAAGGGAAAGCAAGGAAAGGCAATGGTAACGGAAGGAACGGCACGGCAAGGGGAAACAAGGCTAAGGCACGACAACGCACGCTAGGCAATGCACGGCAAGGCAAGGAAAGGGTAACGCAGGGGAAAGCACGGTCAGGCGAGGCAAGGCTAAGGCATGACAACGCAAGGCTAGGCAATGCACGGAAAGCAAGCAAATAGTAACGGAACGCAAGGAAGGCAAGGGAAAGCAAGGGAAGGCAAGGGTAACGGAAGGAACGGCACGGTAAGGGGTAACAAGTCTAAGGCACGACAACGCACGCTAGGCAATGCACGGCAAGGCAAGGAAAGGGTAACGCATGGGAAAGCACGGTCAGGCGAGGCAAGGCTAAGGCACGACAACGCAAGGCTTGGCAATGCACGGAAGGCAAGCAAAGAGTAACGGAAGGTAAGGAAGGCAAGGGAAAGCAAAGAAAGGCAAGTGTAACGGAAGGAACGGCACGGCAAGGGGAAACAAGGCTAAGGCACGACAACGCACGCTAGGCAATGCACGGCAAGGCAAGGAAAGGGTAACGCATGGGAAAGCACGGTCAGGCGAGGCAAGGCTAAGGAAAGCCAACGCAAGGCTAGGCAATGCACGGAAAGCAAGCAAGGAGTAACGGAACGCAAGGAAGGAAAGGGAAAGCAAGGGAAGGCAAGGGTAACGGAAGGAACGGCACGGTAAGGGGTAACAAGGCTAAGGCACGGCAACGCAGGGCTAGGCAATGCACGGCAAGGCAAGGAAAGGGTAACACAGGGGAAGGCACGGTCAGGTGAGGCAAAGATAAGGCACGACAATGCAAGGCTAGGCAATGCACGGCAAGGCAAGGAAAGAGTAACGGAAGGAAAGGAAGGCAAGTCAAAGCCAGGAAAGGCAAGTGTAACAAAATGCACGCCACGGCAAGGGGAAACAAGGCTAAGGCACGACAACGCACGGCTAGGCAATGCATGGCAAGGCAAGGAAAGGGTAACGCAAGGCAAGGCGCGGTGAGGCTAGGCAAGGCTAATGCACGACAACGCAAGGCTAGGCAGTGCACGACAATGCAAGGAAAGCTTAAAGCAAAGGAAGGCACGGTCAGGCGAGATAAGGCTAAGGCACGACAACGCAAGGCTAGGCAATGCACGGAAGGCAAGCAAAGAGTAACGGAAGGTAAGGAAGGCAAGGGAAAGCAAAGAAAGGCAAGTGTAACGGAAGGAACGGCACGGCAAGGGGAAACAAGGCTACGGCACGACAACGCACGCTAGGCAATGCACGGCAAGGCAAGGAAAGGGTAACGCATGGGAAAGCACGGTCAGGCGAGGCAAGCCTAAGGCATGACAACGCAAGGCTAGGCAATGCACGGAAAGCAAGCAAAGAGGAACGGAACGCAAGGAAGGCAAGGGAAAGCAAGGGAAGGCAAGGGTAACGGAAGGAACGGCACGGCAAGGGGTAACAAGGCTAAGGCACGACAACGCAGGGCTAGGCAATGCACGGCAAGGCAAGGAAAGAGTAACGGAAGGAAAGGAAGGCAAGGCAAAGCCAGGCAAGGCAAGTGTAACAAAAGGCACGCAACGGCAAGGGGAAACTAGGCTAAGGCACGACAACACACGGCTAGGAAATGCACGGCAAGGCAAGGAAAGGGTAACGCAAGGGAAGGCACGGTGAGGCTAGGCAAGGCTAATGCACGACAACGCAAGGCTAGGCAATGCACGACAATGCAAGTAAAGCTTAAAGCAAAGGAAGGCACGGTCAGGCGAGATAAGGCTAAGGCACGACAACGCAAGGCTAGGCAATGCACGGAAGGCAAGCAAAGAGTAACGGAAGGTAAGGAAGGCAAGGGAAAGCATAGAAAGGCAAGTGTAACGGAAGGAACGACACGGCAAGGGGAAACAAGGCTAAGGCACGACAACGCACGCTAGGCAATGCACGGCAAGGCAAGGAAAGGGTAACGCATGGGAAAGCACGGTCAGGCGAGGCAAGGCTAAGGCACGACAACGCAAGGCTAGGCAATGCACGGAAGGCAAGCAAAGAGTAACGGAAGGTAAGGAAGGCAAGGGAAAGGAAGGAAAGGCAAGTGTAACGGAAGGAACGGCACGGCAAGGGGAAACAAGGCTAAGGCACGACAACGCACGGCTAGGCAATGCACGGAAAGGCAAGGAAAGGGTAACGCATGGGAAAGCACGGTCAGGCGATGCAAGGCTAAGGCATGACAACGCAAGGCTAGGCAATGCACGGAAAGCAAGCAAAGAGTAACGGAACGTAAGGAAGACAAGGGAAAGCAAGGGAAGGCAAGGGTAACGGAAGGAACGGCACGGTAAGGGGTAACAAGTCTAAGGCACGGCAACGCAGGGCTAGGCAATGCACGGCAAGGCAAGGAAATGGTAACGCAGGGGAAGGCACGGTCAGGTGAGGCAAGGATAAGGCACGACAATGCAAGGCTAGGCAATGCACGGCAAGGCAAGGAAAGAGTAACGGAAGGAAAGGAAGGCAAGTCAAAGCCAGGAAAGGCAAGTGTAACAAAAGGCACGCCACGGCAAGGGGAAACAAGGCTAAGGCACGACAACGCACGGCTAGGCAATGCACGGCAAAGCAAGGAAAGGGTAACGCAAGGCAAGGCACAGTGAGGCTAGGCAAGGCTAATGCACGACAACGCAAGGCTAGGCAATGCACGACAATGCAAGGAAAGCTTAAAGCAAAGGAAGGCACGGTCAGGCGAGATAAGGCTATGGCACGACAACGCAAGGCTAGGCAATGCAGGGAAGGGAAGCAAAGAGTAACGGAAGTTAAGCAAGGCAAGGAAAAGCAAGGAAAGGCAAGGGTACCGGAAGGAATTGCACGGCAAGGGGAAACAAGGCTAAGGCACGGCAATGCAGGCTGGGCAATGCACGGCAAGGCAAGGAGAGGGTAACGCATGGGAAAGCACGTTCAGGCGAGGCAAGGCTAAGGCACGACAACGCAAGGCTAGGCAATGCACGGAAGGCAAGCAAAGAGTAACGGAACGCAAGGAAGGCAAGGGAAAGCAAGGGAAGGCAAGGGTAACGGAAGGAACGGCACGGCAAGGGGTAAGAAGGCTAAGGCACGACAACGTAGGGCTAGGCAATGCTCGGCAAGGCAAGGAAAGGGTAACGGAGGGGAAGGCACGGTCAGGTGAGGCAAGGATAAGGCACGACAATGCAAGGCTAGGCAATGCACGGCAAGGCAAGTAAAGAGTAACGGAAGGAAAGGAAGGCAAGGCAAAGCCAGGCAAGGCAAGTGTAACAAAAGGCACGCCACGGCAAGGGGAATCAAGGCTAAGGCACGACAACGCACGGCTAGGCAATGCACGGCAAGGCAAGGAAAGGGTAACGCAAGGCAAGGCACGGCGAGGCTAGGCGAGGCTAATGCACGACAACGCAATGCTAGGCAATGCACGACAATGCAAGGAAAGCTTAAAGCAAAGGAAGGCACGGTCAGGCGAGATAAGGCTAAGGCACGACAACGCAAGGCTAGGCAATGCACGGAAGGCAAGCAAAGACTAACGGAAGGTAAGGAAGGCAAGGGAAAGCAAAGAAAGGCAAGTGTAACGGAAGGAACGGCACGGCAAGGGGAAACAAGGCTAAGGCACGACAACGCACGGCTAGGCAATGCACGGCAAGGCAAGGAAAGGGTAACGCATGGGAAAGCACGGTCAGGCGATGCAAGGCTAAGGCATGACAACGCAATGCTAGGCAATGCACGGAAAGCAAGCAAAGAGTAACGGAACGCAAGGAAGGCAAGGGAAAGCAAGGGAAGGCAAGGGTAACGGAAGGAACGGCACGGCAAGGGGTAACAAGGCTAAGGCACGGCAACGCAGGGTTAGGCAATGCACGGCAAGGCAAGGAAAGGGTAACGCAGGGGAAGGCACGGTCAGGTGAGGCAAGGATAAGGCACGACAATGCAAGGCTAGGCAATGCACGGCAAGGCAAGGAAAGAGTAACGCAAGGCAAGGCACGGTGAGGCTAGGCAAGGCTAATGCACGACAACGCAAGGCTAGGCAATGCACGACAATGCAAGTAAAGCTTAATGCAAAGGAAGGCACGGTCAGGCGAGATAAGGCTAAGGCACGACAACGCAAGGCTAGGCAATGCACGGAAAGCAAGCAAAGAGTAACGGAACGCAAGGAAGGCAAGGGAAAGCAAGGAAAGGCAATGGTAACGGAAGGAACGGCACGGCAAGGGGAAACAAGGCTAAGGCACGACAACGCACGCTAGGCAATGCACGGCAAGGCAAGGAAAGGGTAACGCAGGGGAAAGCACGGTCAGGCGAGGCAAGGCTAAGGCATGACAACGCAAGGCTAGGCAATGCACGGAAAGCAAGCAAATAGTAACGGAACGCAAGGAAGGCAAGGGAAAGCAAGGGAAGGCAATTGTAACGGAAGGAACGGCACGGCAAGGGGTAACAAGGCTAAGGCACGACAACGCAGGGCTAGGCAATGCACGGCAAGGCAAGGAAAGAGTAACGGAAGGAAAGGAAGGCAAGGCAAAGTCAGGCAAGGCAAGTGTAACAAAAGGCACGCAACGGCAAGGGGAAACAAGGCTAAGGCACGACAACACACGGCTAGGAAATGCACGGAAAGGCAAGGAAAGGGTAACGCAAGGCAAGGCACGGTGAGGCTAGGCAAGGCTAATGCACGACAACGCAAGGCTAGGCAATGCACGACAATGCAAGGAAAGCTTAAAGCAAAGGAAGGCACGGTCAGGCGAGGCAAGACTAAGGCATGACAACGCAAGGCTAGGCAATGCACGGAAAGCAAGCAAAGTGTAAAGGAACGCAAGGAAGGCAAGGGAAAGCAAGGGAAGGCAAGGGTAACGGAAGGAACGGCACGGCAAGGGGTAACAAGGCTAAGGCACGACAACGCAGGGCTAGGCAATGCACGGCAAGGCAAGCAAAGAGTAACGGAAGGAAAGGAAGGCAAGGCAAAACCAGGCAAGGCAAGTGTAACAAAAGGCACGCAACGGCAAGGGGAAACAAGGCTAAGGCACGACAACACACGGCTAGGAAATGCACGGCAAGGCAAGGAAAGGGTAACGCAAGGGAAGGCACGGTGAGGCTAGGCAAGGCTAATGCACGACAACGCAAGGCTAGGCAATGCACGACAATGCAAGTAAAGCTTAAAGCAAAGGAAGGCACGGTCAGGCGAGATAAGGCTAAGGCACGACAACGCAAGGCTAGGCAATGCAGGGAAGGCAAGCAAAGAGTAACGGAAGGTAAGGAAGGCAAGGGAAAGCAAGGAAAGGCAATGGTAACGGAAGGAACGGCACGGCAAGGGGAAACAAGTCTAAGGCACGACAACGCACGCTAGGCAATGCACGGCAAGGCAAGGAAAGGGTAACGCATGGGAAAGCACGGTCAGGCGAGGCAAGGCTAAGGCACGACAACGCAAGGCTTGGCAATGCACGGAAGGCAAGCAAAGAGTAACGGAAGGTAAGGAAGGCTAGGGAAAGCAAAGAAAGGCAAGTGTAACGGAAGGAACGGCACGGCAAGGGGAAACAAGGCTAAGGCACGACAACGCACGCTAGGCAATGCACGGCAAGGCAAGGAAAGAGTAACGGAAGGAAAGGAAGGCAAGTCAAAGCCAGGAAAGGCAAGTGTAACCAAAGGCACGCCACGGCAAGGGGAAACAAGGCTAAGGCACGACAACGCACGGCTAGGCAATGCACGGCAAAGCAAGGAAAGGGTAACGCAAGGCAGGGCACAGTGAGGCTAGGCAAGGCTAATGCACGACAACGCAAGGCTAGGCAATGCACGACAATGCAAGGAAAGCTTAAAGCAAAGGAAGGCACGGTCAGGCGAGATAAGGCTATGGCACGACAACGCAAGGATAGGCAATGCAGGGAAGGGAAGCAAAGAGTAACGGAAGTTAAGCAAGGCAAGGAAAAGCAAGGAAAGGCAAGGGTACCGGAAGGAATTGCACGGCAAGGGGAAACAAGGCTAAGGCACGGCAATGCAGGCTGGGCAATGCACGGCAAGGCAAGGAAAGGATAACGCATGGGAAAGCACGTTCAGGCGAGGCAAGGCTAAGGCACGACAACGCAAGGCTAGGCAATGCACGGAAGGCAAGCAAAGAGTAACGGAAGGTAAGGAAGGCAAGGGAAAGCAAAGAAAGGCAAGTGTAACGGAAGGAACTGCACGGCAAGGGGGAACAAGTCTAAGGTACGACACCGAACGCTAGGCAATGAACGGCAAGGGAAGGAAAGGGTAACGCATGGGAAAGCACGGTCAGGCGAGGCAAGGCTAAGGCACGACAACGCACGGCTAGGCAATGCACGGCAAGGCAAGCAAAGGGTAACGCAAGGCAATGCACGGTGAGGCCAGACAATGCTAATGCACGAAAACGCAAGGCTAGGCAATGCACGACAATGCAAGGAAAGCTTAAAGCAAAGGAAGGCAAGGTCAGGCGAGATAAGGCAAAGGCACGACAACGCAAGGCTAGGCAATTCAGGGAAGGCAAGCAAAGAGTAACGGAAGGTAAGGAAGGCAAGGAAAAGCAAGGAAAGGCAAGGGTAACGGAAGGAACGGCACGGCAAGGGGGAACAAGTCTAAGGTACGACACCGAACGCTAGGCAATGAACGGCAAGGGAAGGAAAGGGTAACGCATGGGAAAGCACGGTCAGGCGAGGCAAGGCTAAGGCACGACAACGCAAGGGTAGGCAATGCACGGAAGGCAAGCAAAGAGTAACGGAAGGTAAGGAAGGCAAGGGAAAGCAAGGAAAGGCAAGTGTAACGGAAGGAACGGCACGGCAAGGGGGAACAAGTCTAAGGTACGACACCGAACGCTAGGCAATGAACGGCAAGGGAAGGAAAGGGTAACGCATGGGAAAGCACGGTCAGGCGAGGCAAGGCTAAGGCACGACAACGCAAGGGTAGGCAATGCACGGAAGGCAAGCAAAGAGTAACGGAAGGTAAGGAAGGCAAGGGAAAGCAAGGAAAGGCAAGTGTAACGGAAGGAACGGCACGGCAAGGGGAAACAAGGCTAAGGCACGACAACGCACGCTAGGCAATGCACGGCAAGGCAAGGAAAGGGTAACGCATGGGAAAGCACGGTCAGGCGAGGCAAGGCTAAGGCATGACAACGCAAGGCTGGGCAATGCACGGAAAGGAAGCAAAGTGTAGCGGAACGTAAGGAAGGCAAGGGAAAGCAAGGGAAGGCAAGGGTAACGGAAGGAACGGCACGGCAAGGGGTAAGAAGGCTAAGGCACGACAACGCAGGGCTAGGCAATGCACGGCAAGGCAAGGAAAGGGTAACGCAGAGGAAGGCACGGTCAGGTGAGGCAAGGATAAGGCACGACAATGCAAGGCTAGGCAATGCACGGCAAGGCAAGTAAAGAGTAACGGAAGGAAAGGAAGGCAAGGCAAAGCCAGGCAAGGCAAGTGTAACAAAAGGCACGCCACGGCAAGGGGAATCAAGGCTAAGGCACGACAACGCACGGCTAGGCAATGCACGGCAAGGCAAGGAAAGGGTAACGCAAGGCAAGGCACGGTGAGGCTAGGCAAGGCTAATGCACGACAACGCAAGGCTAGGCAATGCACGACAATGCAAGGAAAGCTTAAAGCAAAGGAAGGCACGGTCAGGCGAGATAAGGCTAAGGCAGGACAACGCAAGGCTAGGCAATGCACGGAAGGCAAGCAAAGACTAACGGAAGGTAAGGAAGGCAAGGGAAAGCAAAGAAAGGCAAGTGTAACGGAAGGAACCGCACGGCAAGGGGAAACAAGGCTAAGGCACGACAACGCACGGCTAGGCAATGCATGGAAAGGCAAGGAAAGGGTAACGCATGGGAAACACGGTCAGGCGAGGCAAGGCTAAGGAAAGCCAACGCAAGGCTAGGCAAAGCACGGAAAGTAAGCAAGGAGTAACGGAATGCAAGGAAGGAAAGGGAAAGCAAAGAAAGGCAATTGTAACGGAAGGAACGGCACGGCAAGGGGAAACAAGGCTAAGGCACGACAAGGCACGGCTAGGCAATGCACGGCAAGGCAAGCAAAGGGTAACGCAAGGAAAGGCACGGTGAGGCTAGGCAAGGCTAATGCACGAAAACGCAAGGCTAGGCGATGCACGACAATGCAAGGAAAGCTTAAAGCAAAGGAAGGCAAGGACAGGCGAGATAAGGTTAAGGCACGACAACGCAAGGCTAGGAAATTCAGGGAAGGCAAGCAAAGAGTAACGGAAGGTAAGCAAGGCAAGGAAAAAGAAGGAAAGGCCAGGGTAATGGAAGGAACGGCACGGCAAGGGGAAACAAAGCTAAGGCACGACAACGCACGGCTAGGCAATGCACGGCAAGGCAAGGAAAGGGTAACGCATGGGAAAGCACGGTCAGGCGATGCAAGGCTAAGGCATGACAACGCAAGGCTAGGCAATGCACGGAAAGCAAGCAAAGAGTAACGGAACGCAAGGAAGGCAAGGGAAAGCAAGGGAAGGCAAGGGTAACGGAAGGAACGGCACGGCAAGGGGTAACAAGGCTAAGGCACGGCAACGCAGGGTTAGGCAATGCACGGCAAGGCAAGGAAAGGGTAACGCAGGGGAAGGCACGGTCAGGTGAGGCAAGGATAAGGCACGACAATGCAAGGCTAGGCAATGCACGGCAAGGCAAGGAAAGAGTAACGCAAGGCAAGGCACGGTGAGGCTAGGCAAGGCTAATGCACGACAACGCAAGGCTAGGCAATGCACGACAATGCAAGTAAAGCTTAATGCAAAGGAAGGCACGGTCAGGCGAGATAAGGCTAAGGCACGACAACGCAAGGCTAGGCAATGCACGGAAAGCAAGCAAAGAGTAACGGAACGCAAGGAAGGCAAGGGAAAGCAAGGGAAGGCAATTGTAACGGAAGGAACGGCACGGCAAGGGGTAACAAGGCTAAGGCACGACAACGCAGGGCTAGGCAATGCACGGCAAGGCAAGGAAAGAGTAACGGAAGGAAAGGAAGGCAAGGCAAAGTCAGGCAAGGCAAGTGTAACAAAAGGCACGCAACGGCAAGGGGAAACAAGGCTAAGGCACGACAACACACGGCTAGGAAATGCACGGAAGGCAAGGAAAGCGTAACGCAAGGCAAGGCACGGTGAGGCTAGGCAAGGCTAATGCACGACAACGCAAGGCTAGGCAATGCACGACAATGCAAGGAAAGCTTAAAGCAAAGGAAGGCACGGTCAGGCGAGGCAAGACTAAGGCATGACAACGCAAGGCTAGGCAATGCACGGAAAGCAAGCAAAGTGTAAAGGAACGCAAGGAAGGCAAGGGAAAGCAAGGGAAGGCAAGGGTAACGGAAGGAACGGCACGGCAAGGGGTAACAAGGCTAAGGCACGACAACGCAGGGCTAGGCAATGCACGGCAAGGCAAGCAAAGAGTAACGGAAGGAAAGGAAGGCAAGGCAAAGCCAGGCAAGGCAAGTATAACAAAAGGCACGCAACGGCAAGGGGAAACAAGGCTAAGGCACGACACCACACGGCTAGGAAATGCACGGCAAGGCAAGGAAAGGGTAACGCAAGGGAAGGCACGGTGAGGCTAGGCAAGGCTAATGCACGACAACGCAAGGCTAGGCAATGCACGACAATGCAAGTAAAGCTTAAAGCAAAGGAAGGCACGGTCAGAAGAGATAAGGCTAAGGCACGACAACGCAAGGCTAGGCAATGCAGGGAAGGCAAGCAAAGAGTAACGGAAGGTAAGGAAGGCAAGGGAAAGCAAGGAAAGGCAATGGTAACGGAAGGAACGGCACGGCAAGGGGAAACAAGTCTAAGGCACGACAACGCACGCTAGGCAATGCACGGCAAGGCAAGGAAAGGGTAACGCATGGGAAAGCACGGTCAGGCGAGGCAAGGCTAAGGCACGACAACGCAAGGCTTGGCAATGCACGGAAGGCAAGCAAAGAGTAACGGAAGGTAAGGAAGGCAAGGGAAAGCAAAGAAAGGCAAGTGTAACGGAAGGAACGGCACGGCAAGGGGAAACAAGGCTAAGGCACGACAACGCACGCTAGGCAATGCACGGCAAGGCAAGGAAAGGGTAACGCATGGGAAAGCACGGTCAGGCGAGGCAAGGCTAAGGAAAGCCAACGCAAGGCTAGGCAATGCACGGAAAGCAAGCAAGGAGTAACGGAACGCAAGGAAGGAAAGGGAAAGCAAGGGAAGGCAAGGGTAACGGAAGGAACGGCACGGTAAGGGGTAACAAGGCTAAGGCACGGCAACGCAGGGCTAGGCAATGCACGGCAAGGCAAGGAAAGGGTAACACAGGGGAAGGCACGGTCAGGTGAGGCAAGGATAAGGCACGACAATGCAAGGCTAGGCAATGCACGGCAAGGCAAGGAAAGAGTAACGGAAGGAAAGGAAGGCAAGTCAAAGACAGGAAAGGCAAGTGTAACAAAATGCACGCCACGGCAAGGGGAAACAAGGCTAAGGCACGACAACGCACGGCTAGGCAATGCACGGCAAGGCAAGGAAAGGGTAACGCAAGGCAAGGCACGGTGAGGCTAGGCAAGGCTAATGCACGACAACGCAAGGCTAGGCAATGCACGACAATGCAAGGAAAGCTTAAAGCAAAGGAAGGCACGGTCAGGCGAGATAAGGCTAAGGCACGACAACGCAAGGCTAGGCAATGCACGGAAGGCAAGCAAAGAGTAACGGAAGGTAAGGAAGGCAAGGGAAAGCAAAGAAAGGCAAGTGTAACGGAAGGAACGGCACGGCAAGGGGAAACAAGGCTAAGGCACGACAACGCACGCTAGGCAATGCACGGCAAGGCAAGGAAAGGGTAACGCATGGGAAAGCACGGTCAGGCGAGGCAAGCCTAAGGCATGACAACGCAAGGCTAGGCAATGCACGGAAAGCAAGCAAAGAGTAACGGAACGCAAGGAAGGCAAGGGAAAGCAAGGGAAGGCAAGGGTAACGGAAGGAACGGCACGGCAAGGGGTAACAAGGCTAAGGCACGACAACGCAGGGCTAGGCAATGCACGGCAAGGCAAGGAAAGAGTAACGGAAGGAAAGGAAGGCAAGGCAAAGCCAGGCAAGGCAAGTGTAACAAAAGGCACGCAACGGCAAGGGGAAACAAGGCTAAGGCACGACAACGCACGGCTAGGCAATGCACGGAAAGGCAAGGAAAGGGTAACGCATGGGAAAGCACGGTCAGGCGATGCAAGGCTAAGGCATGACAACGCAAGGCTAGGCAATGCACGGAAAGCAAGCAAAGAGTAACGGAACGCAAGGAAGGCAAGGGAAAGCAAGGGAAGGCAAGGGTAACGGAAGGAACGGCACGGTAAGGGGTAACAAGTCTAAGGCACGGCAACGCAGGGCTAGGCAATGCACGGCAAGGCAAGGAAAGGGTAACGCAGGGGAAGGCACGGTCAGGTGAGGCAAGGATAAGGCAGGACAATGCAAGGCTAGGCAATGCACGGCAAGGCAAGGAGAGAGTAACGGAAGGAAAGGAAGGCAAGTCAAAGCCAGGCAAGGCAAGTGTAACAAAAGGCACGCCACGGCAAGGGGAATCAAGGCTAAGGCACGACAACGCACGGCTAGGCAATGCACGGCAAGGCAAGGAAAGGGTAACGCAAGGCAAGGCACGGTCAGGCAAGGCAAGGCTAATGCAGGACAACGCAAGGCTAGGCAATGCACGACAATGCAAGGAAAGCTTAAAGCAAAGGAAGGCACGGTCAGGCGAGATAAGGCTAAGGCACGACAACGCAAGGCTAGGCAATGCACGGAAGGCAAGCAAAGAGTAACGGAAGGTAAGGAAGGCAAGGGAAAGCAAAGAAAGGCAAGTGTAACGGAAGGAATGGCACGGCAAGGCGAAACAAGGCTAAGGCACGACAACGCACGCTAGGCAATGCACGGCAAGGCAAGGAAAGGGTAACCCATGGGAAAGCACGGTCAGGCGAGGCAAGGCTAAGGAAAGCCAAAGCAAGGCTAGGCAAAGCACGGAAAGTAAGCAAGGTGTAACGGAATGCAAGGAAGGAAAGGGAAAGCAAAGAAAGGCAAGTGTAACGGAAGGAACGGCACGGCAAGGGGAAACAAGGCTAAGGCACGACAAGGCACGGCTAGGCAATGCACGGCAAGGCAAGCAAAGGGTAACGCAAGGAAAGGCACGGTGAGGCTAGGCAAGGCTAATGCACGAAAACGCAAGGCTAGGCGATGCACGACAATGCAAGGAAAGCTTAAAGCAAAGGAAGGCAAGGTCAGGCGAGATAAGGTTAAGGCACGACAACGCAAGGCTAGGAAATTCAGGGAAGGCAAGCAAAGAGTAACGGAAGGTAAGCAAGGCAAGGAAAAGGAAGGAAAGGCCAGGGTAATGGAAGGAACGGCACGGCAAGGGGTAACAAGGCTAAGGCACGACAACGCAGGGCTAGGCAATGCACGACTATGCAAGGAAAGCTTAAAGCAAAGGAAGGCACGGTCAGGCGAGATAAGGCTAAGGCACGACAACGCAAGGCTAGGCAATGCACGGAAAGCAAGCAAAGAGTAACGGAACGCAAGGAAGGCAAGGGAAAGCAAGGGAAGGCAAGGGTTACGGAAGGAACGGCACGGCATGGGGTAACAAGGCTAAGGCACGGCAACGCAGGGTTAGGCAATGCACGGCAAGGCAAGGAAAGGGTAACGCAGGGGAAGGCACGGTCAGGTGAGGCAAGGATAAGGCACGACAATGCAAGGCTAGGCAATGCACGGCAAGGCAAGGAAAGAGTAACGCAAGGCAAGGCACGGTGAGGCTAGGCAAGGCTAATGCACGACAACGCAAGGCTAGGCAATGCACGACAATGCAAGTAAAGCTTAATGCAAAGGAAGGCACGGTCAGGCGAGATAAGGCTAAGGCACGACAACGCAAGGCTAGGCAATGCACGGAAAGCAAGCAAAGAGTAACGGAACGCAAGGAAGGCAAGGGAAAGCAAGGGAAGGCAAAGGTAACGGAAGGAACGGCACGGCAAGGGGAAACAAGGCTAAGGCACGACAACGCACGGCTAGGCAATGCACGGCAAGGCAAGGAAAGAGTAACGGAAGGAAAGGAAGGCAAGGCAAAGTCAGGCAAGGCAAGTGTAACAAAAGGCACGCAACGGCAAGGGGAAACAAGGCTAAGGCACGACAACACACGGCTAGGAAATGCACGGCAAGGCAAGGAAAGGGTAACGCAAGGCAAGGCACGGTGAGGCTAGGAAAGGCTAATGCACGACAACGCAAGGCTAGGCAATGCACGACAATGCAAGGAAAGCTTAAAGCAAAGGAAGGCACGGTCAGGCGAGATAAGACTAAGGCACGACAACGCAAGGCTAGACAATGCACGGAAGGCAAGCAAAGAGTAACGGAAGGTAAGGAAGGCAAGGGAAAGCAAGGAAAGGCTAGTGTAACGGAAGGAACGGCACGGCAAGGGGAAACAAGGCTAAGGCACGACAACGCACGCTAGGCAATGCACGGCAAGGCAAGGAAAGGGTAACGCATGGGAAAGCACGGTCAGGCGAGGCAAGCCTAAGGCATGACAACGCAAGGCTAGGCAATGCACGGAAAGCAAGCAAAGTGTAAAGGAACGCAAGGAAGGCAAGGGAAAGCAAGGGAAGGCAAGGGTAACGGAAGGAACGGCACGGCAAGGGGTAACAAGGCTAAGGCACGACAACACACGGCTAGGAAATGCACGGCAAGGCAAGGAAAGGGTAACGCAAGGCAAGGCACGGTGAGGCTAGGCAAGGTTAATGCACGACAACGCAAGGCTAGACAATGCACGAAAATGCAAGGTAAGCTTAAAGTAAAGGAAGGCACGGTAAGGCGAGATAAGGCTAAGGCACGACAACGCAAGGCTAGGCAATGCACGGAAGGCAAGCAAAGAGTAACGGAAGGTAAGGAAGGCAAGGGAAAGCAAGGAAAGGCAATGGTAACGGAAGGAACGGCACGGCAAGGGGAAACAAGGCTAAGGCACGACAACGCACGCTAGGCAATGCACGGCAAGGCAAGGAAAGGGTAACGCAGGGGAAAGCACGGTCAGGCGAGGCAAGGCTAAGGCATGACAACGCAAGGCTAGGCAATGCACGGAAAGCAAGCAAATAGTAACGGAACGCAAGGAAGGCAAGGGAAAGCAAGGGAAGGCAAGGGTAACGGAAGGAACGGCACGGTAAGGGGTAACAAGTCTAAGGCACGACAACGCACGCTAGGCAATGCACGGCAAGGCAAGGAAAGGGTAACGCATGGGAAAGCACGGTCAGGCGAGGCAAGGCTAAGGCACGACAACGCAAGGCTTGGCAATGCACGGAAGGCAAGCAAAGAGTAACGGAAGGTAAGGAAGGCAAGGGAAAGCAAAGAAAGGCAAGTGTAACGGAAGGAACGGCACGGCAAGGGGAAACAAGGCTAAGGCACGACAACGCACGCTAGGCAATGCACGGCAAGGCAAGGAAAGGGTAACGCATGGGAAAGCACGGTCAGGCGAGGCAAGGCTAAGGAAAGCCAACGCAAGGCTAGGCAATGCACGGAAAGCAAGCAAGGAGTAACGGAACGCAAGGAAGGAAAGGGAAAGCAAGGGAAGGCAAGGGTAACGGAAGGAACGGCACGGTAAGGGGTAACAAGGCTAAGGCACGGCAACGCAGGGCTAGGCAATGCACGGCAAGGCAAGGAAAGGGTAACACAGGGGAAGGCACGGTCAGGTGAGGCAAAGATAAGGCACGACAATGCAAGGCTAGGCAATGCACGGCAAGGCAAGGAAAGAGTAACGGAAGGAAAGGAAGGCAAGTCAAAGCCAGGAAAGGCAAGTGTAACAAAATGCACGCCACGGCAAGGGGAAACAAGGCTAAGGCACGACAACGCACGGCTAGGCAATGCATGGCAAGGCAAGGAAAGGGTAACGCAAGGCAAGGCGCGGTGAGGCTAGGCAAGGCTAATGCACGACAACGCAAGGCTAGGCAGTGCACGACAATGCAAGGAAAGCTTAAAGCAAAGGAAGGCACGGTCAGGCGAGATAAGGCTAAGGCACGACAACGCAAGGCTAGGCAATGCACGGAAGGCAAGCAAAGAGTAACGGAAGGTAAGGAAGGCAAGGGAAAGCAAAGAAAGGCAAGTGTAACGGAAGGAACGGCACGGCAAGGGGAAACAAGGCTACGGCACGACAACGCACGCTAGGCAATGCACGGCAAGGCAAGGAAAGGGTAACGCATGGGAAAGCACGGTCAGGCGAGGCAAGCCTAAGGCATGACAACGCAAGGCTAGGCAATGCACGGAAAGCAAGCAAAGAGGAACGGAACGCAAGGAAGGCAAGGGAAAGCAAGGGAAGGCAAGGGTAACGGAAGGAACGGCACGGCAAGGGGTAACAAGGCTAAGGCACGACAACGCAGGGCTAGGCAATGCACGGCAAGGCAAGGAAAGAGTAACGGAAGGAAAGGAAGGCAAGGCAAAGCCAGGCAAGGCAAGTGTAACAAAAGGCACGCAACGGCAAGGGGAAACTAGGCTAAGGCACGACAACACACGGCTAGGAAATGCACGGCAAGGCAAGGAAAGGGTAACGCAAGGGAAGGCACGGTGAGGCTAGGCAAGGCTAATGCACGACAACGCAAGGCTAGGCAATGCACGACAATGCAAGTAAAGCTTAAAGCAAAGGAAGGCACGGTCAGGCGAGATAAGGCTAAGGCACGACAACGCAAGGCTAGGCAATGCACGGAAGGCAAGCAAAGAGTAACGGAAGGTAAGGAAGGCAAGGGAAAGCAAGGAAAGGCAATGGTAACGGAAGGAACGGCACGGCAAGGGGAAACAAGGCTAAGGCACGACAACGCACGCTAGGCAATGCACGGCAAGGCAAGGAAAGGGTAACGCAGGGGAAAGCACGGTCAGGCGAGGCAAGGCTAAGGCATGACAACGCAAGGCTAGGCAATGCACGGAAAGCAAGCAAAGAGTAACGGAACGCAAGGAAGGCAAGGGAAAGCAAGGGAAGGCAAGGGTAACGGAAGGAACGGCACGGTAAGGGGTAACAAGTCTAAGGCACGACAACGCACGCTAGGCAATGCACGGCAAGGCAAGGAAAGGGTAACGCATGGGAAAGCACGGTCAGGCGAGGCAAGGCTAAGGCACGACAACGCAAGGCTTGGCAATGCACGGAAGGCAAGCAAAGAGTAACGGAAGGTAAGGAAGGCAAGGGAAAGCAAAGAAAGGCAAGTGTAACGGAAGGAACGGCACGGCAAGGGGAAACAAGGCTAAGGCACGACAACGCACGCTAGGCAATGCACGGCAAGGCAAGGAAAGGGTAACGCATGGGAAAGCACGGTCAGGCGAGGCAAGGCTAAGGAAAGCCAACGCAAGGCTAGGCAATGCACGGAAAGCAAGCAAGGAGTAACGGAACGCAAGGAAGGAAAGGGAAAGCAAGGGAAGGCAAGGGTAACGGAAGGAACGGCACGGTAAGGGGTAACAAGGCTAAGGCACGGCAACGCAGGGCTAGGCAATGCACGGCAAGGCAAGGAAAGGGTAACACAGGGGAAGGCACGGTCAGGTGAGGCAAAGATAAGGCACGACAATGCAAGGCTAGGCAATGCACGGCAAGGCAAGGAAAGAGTAACGGAAGGAAAGGAAGGCAAGTCAAAGCCAGGAAAGGCAAGTGTAACAAAATGCACGCCACGGCAAGGGGAAACAAGGCTAAGGCACGACAACGCACGGCTAGGCAATGCATGGCAAGGCAAGGAAAGGGTAACGCAAGGCAAGGCGCGGTGAGGCTAGGCAAGGCTAATGCACGACAACGCAAGGCTAGGCAGTGCACGACAATGCAAGGAAAGCTTAAAGCAAAGGAAGGCACGGTCAGGCGAGATAAGGCTAAGGCACGACAACGCAAGGCTAGGCAATGCACGGAAGGCAAGCAAAGAGTAACGGAAGGTAAGGAAGGCAAGGGAAAGCAAAGAAAGGCAAGTGTAACGGAAGGAACGGCACGGCAAGGGGAAACAAGGCTACGGCACGACAACGCACGCTAGGCAATGCACGGCAAGGCAAGGAAAGGGTAACGCATGGGAAAGCACGGTCAGGCGAGGCAAGCCTAAGGCATGACAACGCAAGGCTAGGCAATGCACGGAAAGCAAGCAAAGAGGAACGGAACGCAAGGAAGGCAAGGGAAAGCAAGGGAAGGCAAGGGTAACGGAAGGAACGGCACGGCAAGGGGTAACAAGGCTAAGGCACGACAACGCAGGGCTAGGCAATGCACGGCAAGGCAAGGAAAGAGTAACGGAAGGAAAGGAAGGCAAGGCAAAGCCAGGCAAGGCAAGTGTAACAAAAGGCACGCAACGGCAAGGGGAAACTAGGCTAAGGCACGACAACACACGGCTAGGAAATGCACGGCAAGGCAAGGAAAGGGTAACGCAAGGGAAGGCACGGTGAGGCTAGGCAAGGCTAATGCACGACAACGCAAGGCTAGGCAATGCACGACAATGCAAGTAAAGCTTAAAGCAAAGGAAGGCACGGTCAGGCGAGATAAGGCTAAGGCACGACAACGCAAGGCTAGGCAATGCACGGAAGGCAAGCAAAGAGTAACGGAAGGTAAGGAAGGCAAGGGAAATCATAGAAAGGCAAGTGTAACGGAAGGAACGACACGGCAAGGGGAAACAAGGCTAAGGCTCGACAACGCACGCTAGGCAATGCACGGCAAGGCAAGGAAAGGGTAACGCATGGGAAAGCACGGTCAGGCGAGGCAAGGCTAAGGAAAGCCAACGCAAGGCTAGGCAATGCACGGAAAGAAAGCAAGGAGTAACGGAATGCAAGGAAGGAAAGGGAAAGCAAGGGAAGGCAAGGGTAACGGAAGGAACGGCACGGCAAGGGGAAACAAGGCTAAGGCACGACAACACACGGCTAGGAAATGCACGGCAAGGCAAGGAAAGGGTAACGCAAGGCAAGGCACGGTGAGGCTAGGCACGGTTAATGCACGACAACGCAAGGCTAGGCAATGCACGACAATGCAAGGAAAGCTTAAAGCAAAGGAAGGCACGGTCAGGCGAGATAAGGCTAAGGCACGACAACGCAAGGCTAGGCAATGCAGGGAAGGCAAGCAAAGAGTAACGGAAGGTAAGGAAGGCAAGGGAAAGCAAGGAAAGGCAATGGTAACGGAAGGAACGGCACGGCAAGGGGAAACAAGGCTAAGGCACGACAACGCACGCTAGGCAATGCACGGCAAGGCAAGGAAAGGGTAACGCAGGGGAAGGCACGGTCAGGCGATGCAAGGCTAAGGCATGACAACGCAAGGCTAGGCAATGCACGGAAGGCAAGCAAAGAGTAACGGAAGGTAAGGAAGGCAAGGGAAAGCAAGGAAAGGCAAGTGTAACGGAAGGAACGGCACGGCAAGTGGAAACAAGGCTAAGGCACGACAACGCACGGCTAGGCAATGCACGGAAAGGCAAGGAAAGGGTAACGCATGGGAAAGCACGGTCAGGCGATGCAAGGCTAAGGCATGACAACGCAAGGCTAGGCAATGCACGGAAAGCAAGCAAAGAGTAACGGAACGTAAGGAAGGCAAGGGAAAGCAAGGGAAGGCAAGGGTAACGGAAGGAACGGCACGGTAAGGGGTAACAAGTCTAAGGCACGGCAACGCAGGGCTAGGCAATGCACGGCAAGGCAAGGAAATGGTAACGCAGGGGAAGGCACGGTCAGGTGAGGCAAGGATAAGGCACGACAATGCAAGGCTAGGCAATGCACGGCAAGGCAAGGAAAGAGTAACGGAAGGAAAGGAAGGCAAGTCAAAGCCAGGAAAGGCAAGTGTAACAAAAGGCACGCCACGGCAAGGGGAAACAAGGCTAAGGCACGACAACGCACGGCTAGGCAATGCACGGCAAAGCAAGGAAAGGGTAACGCAAGGCAAGGCACAGTGAGGCTAGGCAAGGCTAATGCACGACAACGCAAGGCTAGGCAATGCACGACAATGCAAGGAAAGCTTAAAGCAAAGGAAGGCACGGTCAGGCGAGATAAGGCTATGGCACGACAACGCAAGGCTAGGCAATGCAGGGAAGGGAAGCAAAGAGTAACGGAAGTTAAGCAAGGCAAGGAAAAGCAAGGAAAGGCAAGGGTACCGGAAGGAATTGCACGGCAAGGGGAAACAAGGCTAAGGCACGGCAATGCAGGCTGGGCAATGCACGGCAAGGCAAGGAGAGGGTAACGCATGGGAAAGCACGTTCAGGCGAGGCACGGCTAAGGCACGACAACGCAAGGCTAGGCAATGCACGGAAGGCAAGCAAAGAGTAACGGAAGGTAAGGAAGGCAAGGGAAAGCAAAGAAAGGCAAGTGTAACGGAAGGAACTGCACGGCAAGGGGAAACAAGCTAAGGCACGACAACGCACGGCTAGGCAATGCACGGCAAGGCAAGCAAAGGGTAACGCAAGGCAATGCACGGTGAGGCTAGACAATGCTAATGCACGAAAACGCAAGGCTAGGCAATGCACGACAATGCAAGGAAAGCTTAAAGCAAAGGAAGGCAAGGTCAGGCGAGATAAGGCAAAGGCACGACAACGCAAGGCTAGGCAATTCAGGGAAGGCAAGCAAAGAGTAACGGAAGGTAAGGAAGGCAAGGAAAAGCAAGGAAAGGCAAGGGTAACGGAAGGAACGGCACGGCAAGGGGGAACAAGTCTAAGGTACGACACCAAACGCTAGGCAATGAACGGCAAGGGAAGGAAAGGGGAACGCATGGGAAAGCACGGTCATGCGAGGCAAGGCTAAGGCACGACAACGCAAGGCTAGGCAATGCACGGAAGGCAATCAAAGAGTAACGGAACGCAAGGAAGGCAAGGGAAAGCAAGGGAAGGCAAGGGTAACGGAAGGAACGGCACGGCAAGGGGTAACAAGGCTAAGGCACGACAACGCAGGGCTAGGCAATGCACGGCAAGGCAAGGAAAGGGTAACGCAGGGGAAGGCACGGTCAGGTGAGTCAAGGATAAGGCACGACAATGCAAGGCTAGGCAATGCACGGCAAGGCAAGTAAAGAGTAACGGAAGGAAAGGAAGGCAAGGCAAAGCGAGGCAAGGCAAGTGTAACAAAAGGCACGCCACGGCAAGGGGAATCAAGGCTAAGGCACGACAACGCACGGCTAGGCAATGCACGGCAAGGCAAGGAAAGGGTAACGCAAGGCAAGGCACGGTGAGGCTAGGCAAGGCTAATGCACGACAACGCAATGCTAGGCAATGCACGACAATGCAAGGAAAGCTTAAAGCAAAGGAAGGCACGGTCAGGCGAGATAAGGCTAAGGCACGACAACGCAAGGCTAGGCAATGCACGGAAGGCAAGCAAAGACTAACGGAAGGTAAGGAAGGCAAGGGAAAGCAAGGAAAGGCTAGTGTAACGGAAGGAACGGCACGGCAAGGGGAAACAAGGCTAAGGCACGACAACGCACGCTGGGCAATGCACGGCAAGGCAAGGAAAGGGTAACGCATGGGAAAGCACGGTCAGGCGAGGTAAGGCTAAGGAAAGACAACGCAAGGCTAGGCAAAGCACGGAAAGTAAGCAAGGAGTAACGGAATGCAAGGAAGGAAAGGGAAAGCAAAAAAGGCAAGTGTAACGGAAGGAACGGCACGGCAAGGGGAAACAAGGCTAAGGCACAACAAGGCACGGCTAGGCAATGCACGGCAAGGCAAGCAAAGGGTAACGCAAGGAAAGGCACGGTGAGGCTAGGCAAGGCTAATGCACGAAAACGCAAGGCTAGGCGATGCACGACAATGCAAGGAAAGCTTAAAGCAAAGGAAGGCAAGGTCAGGCGAGATAAGGTTAAGGCACGACAACGCAAGGCTAGGAAATTCAGGGAAGGCAAGCAAAGAGTAACGGAAGGTAAGCAAGGCAAGGAAAAGGAAGGAAAGGCCAGGGTAATGGAAGGAACGGCACGGCAAGGGGAAACAAGGCTAAGGCACGGCAACGCAGGCTAGGCAATGCACGGGAAGGCAAGGAAAGTGTAACGCATGGGAAAGCACGGTCAGGCGAGGCAAGGCTAAGGCACAACAACGCAAGGCTAGGCAATGCACGGAAGGCAAGCAAAGAGTAACGGAAGGTAAGGAAGTCAAGGGAAAGGAAGGAAAGGCAAGTGTAACGGAAGGAACGGCACGGCAAGGGGAAACAAGGCTAAGGCACGACAACGCACGGCTAGGCAATGCACGGCAAGGCAAGGAAAGGGTAACGCATGGGAAAGCACGGTCAGGCGATGCAAGGCTAAGGCATGACAACGCAATGCTAGGCAATGCACGGAAAGCAAGCAAAGAGTAACGGAACGCAAGGAAGGCAAGGGAAAGCAAGGGAAGGCAAGGGTAACGGAAGGAACGGCACGGCAAGGGGTAACAAGGCTAAGGCACGGCAACGCAGGGTTAGGCAATGCACGGCAAGGCAAGGAAAGGGTAACGCAGGGGAAGGCACGGTCAGGTGAGGTAAGGATAAGGGACGACAATGGAAGGCTAGGCAATGCACGGCAAGGCAAGGAAAGAGTAACGCAAGGCAAGGCACGGTGAGGCTAGGCAAGGCTAATGCACGACAACGCAAGGCTAGGCAATGCACGACAATGCAAGTAAAGCTTAATGCAAAGGAAGGCACGGTCAGGCGAGATAAGGCTAAGGCACGACAACGCAAGGCTAGGCAATGCACGGAAAGCAAGCAAAGAGTAACGGAACGCAAGGAAGGCAAGGGAAAGCAAGGAAAGGCAATGGTAACGGAAGGAACGGCACGGCAAGGGGAAACAAGGCTAAGGCACGACAACGCACGCTAGGCAATGCACGGCAAGGCAAGGAAAGGGTAACGCAGGGGAAAGCACGGTCAGGCGAGGCAAGGCTAAGGCATGACAACGCAAGGCTAGGCAATGCACGGAAAGCAAGCAAATAGTAACGGAACGCAAGGAAGGCAAGGGAAAGCAAGGGAAGGCAAGGGTATCGGAAGGAACGGCACGGCAAGGGGTAACAAGGCTAAGGCACGACAACGCAGGGCTAGGCAATGCACGGCAAGGCAAGCAAAGAGTAACGGAAGGAAAGGAAGGCAAGGCAAAGCCAGGCAAGGCAAGTGTAACAAAAGGCACGCAACGGCAAGGGGAAACAAGGCTAAGGCACGACAACACACGGCTAGGAAATGCACGGCAAGGCAAGGAAAGGGTAACGCAAGGCAAGGCACGGTGAGGCTAGGCAAGGCTAATGCACGACAACGCAAGGCTAGGCAATGCACGACAATGCAAGTAAAGCTTAAAGCAAAGGAAGGCACGGTCAGGCGAGATAAGGCTAAGGCACGAAAACGCAAGGCTAGGCAATGCAGGGAAGGCAAGCAAAGAGTAACGGAAGGTAAGGAAGGCAAGGGAAAGCAAGGAAAGGCAATGGTAACGGAAGGAACGGCACGGCAAGGGGAAACAAGTCTAAGGCACGACAACGCACGCTAGGCAATGCACGGCAAGGCAAGGAAAGGGTAACGCATGGGAAAGCACGGTCAGGCGAGGCAAGGCTAAGGCACGACAACGCAAGGCTTGGCAATGCACGGAAGGCAAGCAAAGAGTAACGGAAGGTAAGGAAGGCAAGGGAAAGCAAAGAAAGGCAAGTGTAACGGAAGGAACGGCACGGCAAGGGGAAACAAGGCTAAGGCACGACAACGCACGCTAGGCAATGCACGGCAAGGCAAGGAAAGCGTAACGCATGGGAAAGCACGGTCAGGCGAGGCAAGGCTAAGGAAAGCCAACGCAAGGCTAGGCAATGCACGGAAAGCAAGCAAGGAGTAACGGAACGCAAGGAAGGCAAGGGAAAGCAAGGGAAGGCAAGGGTAACGGAAGGAACGGCACGGCAAGGGGTAAGAAGGCTAAGGCACGGCAACGCAGGGCTAGGCAATGCACGGCAAGGCAAGGAAAGGGTAACACAGGGGAAGGCACGGTCAGGTGAGGCAAGGATAAGGCACGACAATGCAATGCTAGGCAATGCACGGCAAGGCAAGGAAAGAGTAACGGAAGGAAAGGAAGGCAAGTCAAAGCCAGGAAAGGCAAGTGTAACAAAAGGCACGCCACGGCAAGGGGAAACAAGGCTAAGGCACGACAACGCACGGCTAGGCAATGCACGGCAAGGCAAGGAAAGGGTAACGCAAGGCAAGGCACGGTGAGGCTAGGCAAGGCTAATGCACGACAACGCAAGGCTAGGCAATGCACGACAATGCAAGGAAAGCTTAAAGCAAAGGAAGGCACGGTCAGGGGAGATAAGGCTAAGGCACGACAACGCAAGGCTAGGCAATGCAGGGAAGGGAAGCAAAGAGTAACGGAAGGTAAGGAAGGCAAGGGAAAGCAAAGAAAGGCAAGTGTAACGGAAGGAACGGCACGGCAAGGGGAAACAAGGCTACGGCACGACAACGCACGCTAGGCAATGCACGGCAAGGCAAGGAAAGGGTAACGCATGGGAAAGCACGGTCAGGCGAGGCAAGGCTAAGGCATGACAACGCAAGGCTAGGCAATGCACGGAAAGCAAGCAAAGAGTAACGGAACGCAAGGAAGGCAAGGGAAAGCAAGGGAAGGCAAGGGTAACGGAAGGAACGGCACGGCAAGGGGAAACAAGGCTAAGGCATGACAACGCAAGGCTAGGCAATGCACGGAAAGCAAGCAAAGAGTAACGGAACGCAAGGAAGGCAAGGGAAAGCAAGGGAAGGCAAGGGTAACGGAAGGAACGGCACGGCAAGTGGTAACAAGGCTAAGGCACGACAACGCAGGGCTAGGCAATGCACGGCAAGGCAAGCAAAGAGTAACGGAAGGAAAGGAAGGCAAGGCAAAGCCAGGCAAGGCAAGTGTAACAAAAGGCACGCAACGGCAAGGGGAAACAAGGCTAAGGCACGACAACACACGGCTAGGAAATGCACGGCAAGGCAAGGAAAGGGTAACGCAAGGGAAGGCACGGTGAGGCTAGGCAAGGCTAATGCACGACAACGCAAGGCTAGGCAATGCACGACAATGCAAGTAAAGCTTAAAGCAAAGGAAGGCACGGTCAGGCGAGATAAGGCTAAGGCACGACAACGCAAGGCCAGGCAATGCACGGAAAGCAAGCAAAGAGTAACGGAACGCAAGGAAGGCAAGGGAAAGCAAGGGAAGGCAAGGGTAACGGAAGGAACGGCACGGCAAGGGGAAACAAGTCTAAGGCACGACAACGCACGCTAGGCAATGCACGGCAAGGCAAGGAAAGGGTAACGCATGGGAAAGCACGGTCAGGCGAGGCAAGGCTAAGGCACGACAACGCAAGGCTTGGCAATGCACGGAAGGCAAGCAAAGAGTAACGGAAGGTAAGGAAGGCAAGGGAAAGCAAAGAAAGGCAAGTGTAACGGAAGGAACGGCACGGCAAGGGGAAACAAGGCTAAGGCACGACAACGCACGCTAGGCAATGCACGGCAAGGCAAGGAAAGGGTAACGCATGGGAAAGCACGGTCAGGCGAGGCAAGGCTAAGGAAAGCCAACGCAAGGCTAGGCAATGCACGGAAAGCAAGCAAGGAGTAACGGAACGCAAGGAAGGAAAGGGAAAGCAAGGGAAGGCAAGGGTAACGGAAGGAACGGCACGGTAAGGGGTAACAAGGCTAAGGCACGGCAATGCAAGGCTAGGCAATGCACGGCAAGGCAAGGAAAGGGTAACACAGGGGAAGGCACGGTCAGGTGAGGCAAGGATAAGGCACGACAATGCAAGGCTAGGCAATGCACGGCAAGGCAAGGAAAGAGTAACGGAAGGAAAGGAAGGCAAGTCAAAGCCAGGAAAGGCAAGTGTAACAAAATGCACGCCACGGCAAGGGGAAACAAGGCTAAGGCACGACAACGCACGGCTAGGCAATGCACGGCAAGGCAAGGAAAGGGTAACGCAAGGCAAGGCACGGTGAGGCTAGGCAAGGCTAATGCACGACAACGCAAGGCTAGGCAATGCACGACAATGCAAGGAAAGCTTAAAGCAAAGGAAGGCACGGTCAGGCGAGATAAGGCTAAGGCACGACAACGCAAGGCTAGGCAATGCAGGGAAGGGAAGCAAAGAGTAACGGAAGGTAAGGAAGGCAAGGGAAAGCAAAGAAAGGCAAGTGTAACGGAAGGAACGGCACGGCAAGGGGAAACAAGGCTACGGCACGACAACGCACGCTAGGCAATGCACGGCAAGGCAAGGAAAGGGTAACGCATGGGAAAGCACGGTCAGGCGAGGCAAGCCTAAGGCATGACAACGCAAGGCTAGGCAATGCACGGAAAGCAAGCAAAGAGGAACGGAACGCAAGGAAGGCAAGGGAAAGCAAGGGAAGGCAAGGGTAACGGAAGGAACGGCACGGCAAGGGGTAACAAGGCTAAGGCACGACAACGCAGGGCTAGGCAATGCACGGCAAGGCAAGGAAAGAGTAACGGAAGGAAAGGAAGGCAAGGCAAAGCCAGGCAAGGCAAGTGTAACAAAAGGCACGCAACGGCAAGGGGAAACAAGGCTAAGGCACGACAACACACGGCTAGGAAATGCACGGCAAGGCAAGGAAAGGGTAACGCAAGGCAAGGCACGGTGAGGCTAGGCAAGGCTAATGCACGACAACGCAAGGCTAGGCAATGCACGACAATGCAAGTAAAGCTTAAAGCAAAGGAAGGCACGGTCAGGCGAGATAAGGCTAAGGCACGACAACGCAAGGCTAGGCAATGCACGGAAGGCAAGCAAAGAGTAACGGAAGGTAAGGAAGGCAAGGGAAAGCAAAGAAAGGCAAGTGTAACGGAAGGAACGACACGGCAAGGGGAAACAAGGCTAAGGCACGACAACGCACGCTAGGCAATGCACGGCAAGGCAAGGAAAGGGTAACGCATGGGAAAGCACGGTCAGGCGAGGCAAGGCTAAGGAAAGCCAACGCAAGGCTAGGCAATGCACGGAAAGAAAGCAAGGAGTAACGGAATGCAAGGAAGGAAAGGGAAAGCAAGGGAAGGCAAGGGTAACGGAAGGAACGGCACGGCAAGGGGTAACAAGGCTAAGGCACAGCAACGCAGGGTTAGGCAATGCACGGCAAGGCAAGGAAAGGGTAACGCAGGGGAAGGCACGGTCAGGTGAGGCAAGGATAAGGCACGACAATGCAAGGCTAGGCAATGCACGGCAAGGCAAGGAAAGAGTAACGCAAGGCAAGGCACGGTGAGGCTAGGCAAGGCTAATGCACGACAACGCAAGGCTAGGCAATGCACGACAATGCAAGTAAAGCTTAATGCAAAGGAAGGCACGGTCAGGCGAGATAAGGCTAAGGCACGACAACGCAAGGCTAGGCAATGCACGGAAAGCAAGCAAAGAGTAACGGAACGCAAGGAAGGCAAGGGAAAGCAAGGGAAGGCAAGGGTAACGGAAGGAACGGCACGGCAAGGGGTAACAAGGCTAAGGCACGACAACGCAGGGCTAGGCAATGCACGGCAAGGCAAGGAAAGAGTAACGGAAGGAAAGGAAGGCAAGGCAAAGTCAGGCAAGGCAAGTGTAACAAAAGGCACGCAACGGCAAGGGGAAACAAGGCTAAGGCACGACAACACACGGCTAGGAAATGCACGGCAAGGCAAGGAAAGGGTAACGCAAGGCAAGGCACGGTGAGGCTAGGCAAGGCTAATGCACGACAACGCAAGGCTAGGCAATGCACGACAATGCAAGGAAAGCTTAAAGCAAAGGAAGGCACGGTCAGGCGAGATAAGGCTAAGGCACGACAACGCAAGGCTAGACAATGCACGGAAGGCAAGCAAAGACTAACGGAAGGTAAGGAAGGCAAGGGAAAGCAAGGAAAGGCTAGTGTAACGGAAGGAACGGCACGGCAAGGGGAAACAAGGCTAAGGCACGACAACGCACGCTAGGCAATGCACGGCAAGGCAAGGAAAGGGTAACGCATGGGAAAGCACGGTCAGGCGAGGCAAGCCTAAGGCATGACAACGCAAGGCTAGGCAATGCACGGAAAGCAAGCAAAGTGTAAAGGAACGCAAGGAAGGCAAGGGAAAGCAAGGGAAGGCAAGGGTAACGGAAGGAACGGCACGGCAAGGGGTAACAAGGCTAAGGCACGACAACACACGGCTAGGAAATGCACGGCAAGGCAAGGAAAGGGTAACGCAAGGCTAGGCACGGTGAGGCTAGGCAAGGTTAATGCACGACAACGCAAGGCTAGGCAATGCACGAAAATGCCAGGTAAGCTTAAAGTAAAGGAAGGCACGGTAAGGCGAGATAAGGCTAAGGCACGACAACGCAAGGCTAGGCAATGCACGGAAGGCAAGCAAACAGTAACGGAAGGTAAGGAAGGCAAGGGAAAGCAAGGAAAGGCAATGGTAACGGAAGGAACGGCACGGCAAGGGGAAACAAGGCTAAGGCACGACAACGCACGCTAGGCAATGCACGGCAAGGCAAGGAAAGGGTAACGCAGGGGAAAGCACGGTCAGGCGAGGCAAGGCTAAGGCATGACAACGCAAGGCTAGGCAATGCACGGAAAGCAAGCAAAGAGTAACGGAACGCAAGGAAGGCAAGGGAAAGCAAGGGAAGGCAAGGGTAACGGAAGGAACGGCACGGCAAGGGGTAACAAGGCTAAGGCACGACAACGCAGGGCTAGGCAATGCACGGCAAGGCAAGCAAAGAGTAACGGAAGGAAAGGAAGGCAAGGCAAAGCCAGGCAAGGCAAGTGTAACAAAAGGCACGCAACGGCAAGGGGAAACAAGGCTAAGGCACGACAACACACGGCTAGGAAATGCACGGCAAGGCAAGCAAAGGGTAACGCAAGGCAATGCACGGTGAGGCTAGACAATGCTAATGCACGAAAACGCAAGGCTAGGCAATGCACGACAATGCAAGGAAAGCTTAAAGCAAAGGAAGGCAAGGTCAGGCGAGATAAGGCAAAGGCACGACAACGCAAGGCTAGGCAATTCAGGGAAGGCAAGCAAAGAGTAACGGAAGGTAAGCAAGGCAAGGAAAAGCAAGGAAAGGCAAGGGTAACGGAAGGAACGGCACGGCAAGGGGGAACAAGTCTAAGGTACGACACCAAACGCTAGGCAATGAACGGCAAGGGAAGGAAAGGGGAACGCATGGGAAAGCACGGTCAGGCGAGGCAAGGCTAAGGCACGACAACGCAAGGCTAGGCAATGCACGGAAGGCAATCAAAGAGTAACGGAACGCAAGGAAGGCAAGGGAAAGAAAGGGAAGGCAAGGGTAACGGAAGGAACGGCACGGCAAGGGGTAAGAAGGCTAAGGCACGACAACGCAGGGCTAGGCAATGCTCGGCAAGGCAAGGAAAGGGTAACGCAGGGGAAGGCACGGTCAGGTGAGGCAAGGATAAGGCACGACAATGCAAGGCTAGGCAATGCACGGCAAGGCAAGTAAAGAGTAACGGAAGGAAAGGAAGGCAAGGCAAAGCGAGGCAAGGCAAGTGTAACAAAAGGCACGCCACGGCAAGGGGAATCAAGGCTAAGGCACGACAACGCACGGCTAGGCAATGCACGGCAAGGCAAGGAAAGGGTAACGCAAGGCAAGGCACGGTGAGGCTAGGCAAGGCTAATGCACGACAACGCAATGCTAGGCAATGCACGACAATGCAAGGAAAGCTTAAAGCAAAGGAAGGCACGGTCAGGCGAGATAAGGCTAAGGCACGACAACGCAAGGCTAGGCAATGCACGGAAGGCAAGCAAAGACTAACGGAAGGTAAGGAAGGCAAGGGAAAGCAAAGAAAGTCAAGTGTAACGGAAGGAACGGCACGGCAAGGGGAAACAAGGCTAAGGCACGACAACGCACGCTGGGCAATGCACGCAAGGCAAGGAAAGGGTAACGCATGGGAAAGCACGGTCAGGCGAGGCAAGGCTAAGGAAAGCCAACGCAAGGCTAGGCAAAGCACGGAAAGTAAGCAAGGAGTAACGGAATGCAAGGAAGGAAAGGGAAAGCAAAGAAAGGCAAGTGTAACGGAAGGAACGGCACGGCAAGGGGAAACAAGGCTAAGGCACAACAAGGCACGGCTAGGCAATGCACGGCAAGGCAAGCAAAGGGTAACGCAAGGAAAGGCACGGTGAGGCTAGGCAAGGCTAATGCACGAAAACGCAAGGCTAGGCGATGCACGACAATGCAAGGAAAGCTTAAAGCAAAGGAAGGCAAGGTCAGGCGAGATAAGGTTAAGGCACGACAACGCAAGGCTAGGAAATTCAGGGAAGGCAAGCAAAGAGTAACGGAAGGTAAGCAAGGCAAGGAAAAGGAAGGAAAGGCCAGGGTAATGGAAGGAACGGCACGGCAAGGGGAAACAAGGCTAAGGCACGGCAACGCAGGCTAGGCAATGCACGGGAAGGCAAGGAAAGGGTAACGCATGGGAAAGCACGGTCAGGCGAGGAAAGGCTAAGGCACAACAACGCAAGGCTAGGCAATGCACGGAAGGCAAGCAAAGAGTAACGGAAGGTAAGGAAGGCAAGGGAAAGGAAGGAAAGGCAAGTGTAACGGAAGGAACGGCACGGCAAGGGGAAACAAGGCTAAGGCACGACAACGCACGGCTAGGCAATGCACGGCAAGGCAAGGAAAGGGTAACGCATGGGAAAGCACGGTCAGGCGAGGCAAGGCTAAGGCATGACAACGCAAGGCTAGGCAATGCACGGAAAGCAAGCAAAGAGTAACGGAACGCAAGGAAGGCAAGGGAAAGCCAGGGAAGGCAAGGGTAACGGAAGGAACGGCACGGCAAGGGGTAACAAGGCTAAGGCACGACAACGCAGGGCTAGGCAATGCACGGCAAGGCAAGGAAAGGGTAACGCAGGGGAAGGCACGGTCAGGTGAGGCAAGGATAAGGCACGACAATGCAAGGCTAGGCAATGCACGGCAAGGCAAGGAAAGAGTAACGCAAGGCAAGGCACGGTGAGGCTAGGCAAGGCTAATGCACGACAACGCAAGGCTAGGCAATGCACGACAATGCAAGTAAAGCTTAATGCAAAGGAAGGCACGGTCAGGCGAGATAAGGCTAAGGCACGACAACGCAAGGCTAGGCAATGCACGGAAAGCAAGCAAAGAGTAACGGAACGCAAGGAAGGCAAGGGAAAGCAAGGAAAGGCAATGGTAACGGAAGGAACGGCACGGCAAGGGGAAACAAGGCTAAGGCACGACAACGCACGCTAGGCAATGCACGGCAAGGCAAGGAAAGGGTAACGCAGGGGAAAGCACGGTCAGGCGAGGCAAGCCTAAGGCATGACAACGCAAGGCTAGGCAATGCACGGAAAGCAAGCAAAGAGTAACGGAACGCAAGGAAGGCAAGGGAAAGCAAGGGAAGGCAAGGGTAACGGAAGGAACGGCACGGCAAGGGGTAACAAGGCTAAGGCACGACAATGCAAGGCTAGGCAATGCACGGCAAGGCAAGGAAAGAGTAACGGAAGGAAAGGAAGGCAAGGCAAAGCCAGGCAAGGCAAGTGTAACAAAAGGCACGCAACGGCAAGGGGAAACAAGGCTAAGGCACGACAACACACGGCTAGGAAATGCACGGCAAGGCAAGGAAAGGGTAACGCAAGGCAAGGCACGGTGAGGCTAGGCAAGGCTAATGCACGACAACGCAAGGCTAGGCAATGCACGACAATGCAAGTAAAGCTTAAAGCAAAGGAAGGCACGGTCAGGCGAGATAAGGCTAAGGCACGAAAACGCAAGGCTAGGCAATGCAGGGAAGGCAAGCAAAGAGTAACGGAAGGTAAGGAAGGCAAGGGAAAGCAAGGAAAGGCAATGGTAACGGAAGGAACGGCACGGCAAGGGGAAACAAGTCTAAGGCACGACAACGCACGCTAGGCAATGCACGGCAAGGCAAGGAAAGGGTAACGCATGGGAAAGCACGGTCAGGCGAGGCAAGGCTAAGGCACGACAACGCAAGGCTTGGAAATGCACGGAAGGCAAGCAAAGAGTAACGGAAGGTAAGGAAGGCAAGGGAAAGCAAAGAAAGGCAAGTGTAACGGAAGGAACGGCACGGCAAGGGGAAACAAGGCTACGGCACGACAACGCACGCTAGGCAATGCACGGCAAGGCAAGGAAAGGGTAACGCATGGGAAAGCACGGTCAGGCGAGGCAAGCCTAAGGCATGACAACGCAAGGCTAGGCAATGCACGGAAAGCAAGCAAAGAGTAACGGAACGCAAGGAAGGCAAGGGAAAGCAAGGGAAGGCAAGGGTAACGGAAGGAACGGCACGGCAAGGGGTAACAAGGCTAAGGCATGACAACGCAAGGCTAGGCAATGCACGGAAAGCAAGCAAAGAGTAACGGAACGCAAGGAAGGCAAGGGAAAGCAAGGGAAGGCAAGGGTAACGGAAGGAACGGCACGACAAGGGGTAAGAAGGCTAAGGCACGACAACGCAGGGCTAGGCAATGCACGGCAAGGCAAGCAAAGAGTAACGGAAGGAAAGGAAGGCAAGGCAAAGCCAGGCAAGGCAAGTGTAACAAAAGGCACGCAACGGCAAGGGGAAACAAGGCTAAGGCACGACAACACACGGCTAGGAAATGCACGGCAAGGCAAGGAAAGGGTAACGCAAGGGAAGGCACGGTGAGGCTAGGCAAGGCTAATGCACGACAACGCAAGGCTAGGCAATGCACGACAATGCAACTAAAGCTTAAAGCAAAGGAAGGCACGGTCAGAAGAGATAAGGCTAAGGCACGACAACGCAAGGCTAGGCAATGCAGGGAAGGCAAGCAAAGAGTAACGGAAGGTAAGGAAGGCAAGGGAAAGCAAGGAAAGGCAATGGTAACGGAAGGAACGGCACGGCAAGGGGAAACAAGTCTAAGGCACGACAACGCACGCTAGGCAATGCACGGCAAGGCAAGGAAAGGGTAACGCATGGGAAAGCACGGTCAGGCGAGGCAAGGCTAAGGCACGACAACGCAAGGCTTGGCAATGCACGGAAGGCAAGCAAAGAGTAACGGAAGGTAAGGAAGGCAAGGGAAAGCAAAGAAAGGCAAGTGTAACGGAAGGAACGGCACGGCAAGGGGAAACAAGGCTAAGGCACGACAACGCACGCTAGGCAATGCACGGCAAGGCAAGGAAAGGGTAACGCATGGGAAAGCACGGTCAGGCGAGGCAAGGCTAAGGAAAGCCAACGCAAGGCTAGGCAATGCACGGAAAGCAAGCAAGGAGTAACGGAATGCAAAAGGAAAGGAAAGCTAGGGAAGGCAAGGGTAACGGAAGGAACGGCACGGTAAGGGGTAACAAGGCTAAGGCACGGCAACGCAGGGCTAGGCAATGCACGGCAAGGCAAGGAAAGGGTAACACAGGGGAAGGCACGGTCAGGTGAGGCAAGGATAAGGCACGACAATGCAAGGCTAGGCAATGCACGGCAAGGCAAGGAAAGAGTAACGGAAGGAAAGGAAGGCAAGTCAAAGCCAGGAAAGGCAAGTGTAACAAAATGCACGCCACGGCAAGGGGAAACAAGGCTAAGGCACGACAACGCACGGCTAGGCAATGCACGGCAAGGCAAGGAAAGGGTAACGCAAGGCAAGGCACGGTGAGGCTAGGCAAGGCTAATGCACGACAACGCAAGGCTAGGCAATGCACGACAATGCAAGGAAAGCTTAAAGCAAAGGAAGGCACGGTCAGGCGAGATAAGGCTAAGGCACGACAACGCAAGGCTAGGCAATGCAGGGAAGGGAAGCAAAGAGTAACGGAAGGTAAGGAAGGCAAGGGAAAGCAAAGAAAGGCAAGTGTAACGGAAGGAACGGCACGGCAAGGGGAAACAAGGCTACGGCACGACAACGCACGCTAGGCAATGCACGGCAAGGCAAGGAAAGGGTAACGCATGGGAAAGCACGGTCAGGCGAGGCAAGCCTAAGGCATGACAACGCAAGGCTAGGCAATGCACGGAAAGCAAGCAAAGAGGAACGGAACGCAAGGAAGGCAAGGGAAAGCAAGGGAAGGCAAGGGTAACGGAAGGAACGGCACGGCAAGGGGTAACAAGGCTAAGGCACGACAACGCAGGGCTAGGCAATGCACGGCAAGGCAAGGAAAGAGTAACGGAAGGAAAGGAAGGCAAGGCAAAGCCAGGCAAGGCAAGTGTAACAAAAGGCACGCAACGGCAAGGGGAAACAAGGCTAAGGCACGACAACACACGGCTAGGAAATGCACGGCAAGGCAAGGAAAGGGTAACGCAAGGCAAGGCACGGTGAGGCTAGGCAAGGCTAATGCACGACAACGCAAGGCTAGGCAATGCACGACAATGCAAGTAAAGCTTAAAGCAAAGGAAGGCACGGTCAGGCGAGATAAGGCTAAGGCACGACAACGCAAGGCTAGGCAATGCACGGAAGGCAAGCAAAGAGTAACGGAAGGTAAGGAAGGCAAGGGAAAGCAAAGAAAGGCAAGTGTAACGGAAGGAACGACACGGCAAGGGGAAACAAGGCTAAGGCACGACAACGCACGCTAGGCAATGCACGGCAAGGCAAGGAAAGGGTAACGCATGGGAAAGCACGGTCAGGCGAGGCAAGGCTAAGGAAAGCCAACGCAAGGCTAGGCAATGCACGGAAAGAAAGCAAGGAGTAACGGAATGCAAGGAAGGAAAGGGAAAGCAAGGGAAGGCAAGGGTAACGGAAGGAACGGCAATGCAAGGGGAAACAAGGCTAAGGCACGACAACACACGGCTAGGAAATGCACGGCAAGGCAAGGAAAGGGTAACGCAAGGCAAGGCACGGTGAGGCTAGGCAAGGTTAATGCACGACAACGCAAGGCTAGGCAATGCACGAAAATGCAAGGAAAGCTTAAAGTAAAGGAAGGCACGGTAAGGCGAGATAAGGCTAAGGCACGACAACGCAAGGCTAGGCAATGCACGGAAGGCAAGCAAAGAGTAACGGAAGGTAAGGAAGGCAAGGGAAAGCAAGGAAAGGCAATGGTAACGGAAGGAACGGCACGGCAAGGGGAAACAAGGTTAAGGCACGACAACGCACGCTAGGCAATGCACGGCAAGGCAAGGAAAGGGTAACGCAGGGGAAAGCACGGTCAGGCGAGGCAAGGCTAAGGCATGACAACGCAAGGCTAGGCAATGCACGGAAAGCAAGCAAATAGTAACGGAACGCAAGGAAGGCAAGGGAAAGCAAGGGAAGGCAAGGGTATCGGAAGGAACGGCACGGATAGGGGTAACAAGGCTAAGGCACGACAACGCAGGGCTAGGCAATGCACAGCAAGGCAAGCAAAGAGTAACGGAAGGAAAGGAAGGCAAGGCAAAGCCAGGCAAGGCAAGTGTAACAAAAGGCACGCAACGGCAAGGGGAAACAAGGCTAAGGCACGACAACACACGGCTAGGAAATGCACGGCAAGGCAAGGAAAGCGTAACGCAAGGCAAGGCACGGTGAGGCTAGGCAAGGCTAATGCACGACAACGCAAGGCTAGGCAATGCACGACAATGCAAGGAAAGCTTAAAGCAAAGGAAGGCACGGTCAGGCGAGATAAGGCTAAGGCACGACAACGCAAGGCTAGGCAATGCAGGGAAGGCAAGCAAAGAGTAACGGAAGGTAAGGAAGGCAAGGGAAAGCAAGGAAAGGCAATGGTACCGGAAGGAACGGCACGGCAAGGGGAAACAAGTCTAAGGCACGACAACGCACGCTAGGCAATGCACGGCAAGGCAAGGAAAGGGTAACGCAAGGGAAGGCACGGTCAGACGAGGCAAGGCTAAGGCACGACAACGCAAGGCTTGGCAATGCACGGAAGGCAAGCAAAGAGTAACGGAAGGTAAGGAAGGCAAGGGAAAGCAAAGAAAGGCAAGTGTAACGGATGGAACGGCACGGCAAGGGGAAACAAGGCTAAGGCACGACAACGCACGCTAGGCAATGCACGGCAAGGCAAGGAAAGGGTAACGCATGGGAAAGAACGGTCAGGGGAGGCAAGGCTAAGGCATGACAACGCAAGGCTAGGCAATGCACGGAAAGCAAGCAAAGAGTAACGGAACGCAAGGAAGGCAAGGGAAAGCAAGGGAAGGCAAGGGTAACGGAAGGAACGGCACGGCAAGGGGTAACAAGGCTAAGGCACGACAACGCAGGGCTAGGCAATGCACGGCAAGGCAAGCAAAGAGTAACGGAAGGAAAGGAAGGCAAGGCAAAGCCAGGGAAGGCAAGTGTAACAAAAGGCACGCAACGGCAAGGGGAAACAAGGCTAAGGCACGACAACACACGGCTAGGAAATGCACGGCAAGGCAAGGAAAGGGTAACGCAAGGGAAGGCACGGTGAGGCTAGGCAAGGCTAATGCACGACAACGCAAGGCTAGGCAATGCACGACAATGCAAGTAAAGCTTAAAGCAAAGGAAGGCACGGTCAGGCGAGATAAGGCTAAGGCACGACAACGCAAGGCTAGGCAATGCAGGGAAGGCAAGCAAAGAGTAACGGAAGGTAAGGAAGGCAAGGGAAAGCAAGGAAAGGCAATGGTAACGGAAGGAACGGCACGGCAAGGGGAAACAAGTCTAAGGCACGACAACGCACGCTAGGCAATGCACGGCAAGGCAAGGAAAGGGTAACGCATGGGAAAGCACGGTCAGGCGAGGCAAGGCTAAGGCACGACAACGCAAGGCTTGGCAATGCACGGAAGGCAAGCAAAGAGTAACGGAAGGTAAGGAAGGCAAGGGAAAGCAAAGAAAGGCAAGTGTAACGGAAGGAACGGCACGGCAAGGGGAAACAAGGCTAAGGCACGACAACGCACGCTAGGCAATGCACGGCAAGGCAAGGAAAGGGTAACGCATGGGAAAGCACGGTCAGGCGAGGCAAGGCTAAGGAAAGCCAACGCAAGGCTAGGCAATGCACGGAAAGCAAGCAAGGAGTAACGGAACGCAAGGAAGGAAAGGGAAAGCAAGGGAAGGCAAGGGTAACGGAAGGAACGGCACGGTAAGGGGTAACAAGGCTAAGGCACGGCAACGCAGGGCTAGGCAATGCACGGCAAGGCAAGGAAAGGGTAACACAGGGGAAGGCACGGTCAGGTGAGGCAAGGATAAGGCACGACAATGCAAGGCTAGGCAATGCACGGCAAGGCAAGGAAAGAGTAACGGAAGGAAAGGAAGGCAAGTCAAAGCCAGGAAAGGCAAGTGTAACAAAATGCACGCCACGGCAAGGGGAAACAAGGCTAAGGCACGACAACGCACGGCTAGGCAATGCACGGCAAGGCAAGGAAAGGGTAACGCAAGGCAAGGCACGGTGAGGCTAGGCAAGGCTAATGCACGACAACGCAAGGCTAGGCAATGCACGACAATGCAAGTAAAGCTTAAAGCAAAGGAAGGCACGGTCAGGCGAGATAAGGCTAAGGCACGACAACGCAAGGCTAGGCAATGCACGGAAAGCAAGCAAAGAGTAACGGAACGCAAGGAAGGCAAGGGAAAGCAAGGGAAGGCAAGGGTAACGGAAGGAACGGCACGGCAAGGGGTAACAAGGCTAAGGCACGGCAACGCAGGGTTAGGCAATGCACGGCAAGGCAAGGAAAGGGTAACGCAGGGGAAGGCACGGTCAGGTGAGGCAAGGATAAGGCACGACAATGCAAGGCTAGGCAATGCACGGCAAGGCAAGGAAAGAGTAACGCAAGGCAAGGCACGGTGAGGCTAGGCAAGGCTAATGCACGACAACGCAAGGCTAGGCAATGCACGACAATGCAAGTAAAGCTTAATGCAAAGGAAGGCACGGTCAGGCGAGATAAGGCTAAGGCACGACAACGCAAGGCTAGGCAATGCACGGAAAGCAAGCAAAGAGTAACGGAACGCAAGGAAGGCAAGGGAAAGCAAGGGAAGGCAAGGGTAACGGAAGGAACGGCACGGCAAGGGGTAACAAGGCTAAGGCACGACAACGCAGGGCTAGGCAATGCACGGCAAGGCAAGGAAAGAGTAACGGAAGGAAAGGAAGGCAAGGCAAAGCCAGGCAAGGCAAGTGTAACAAAAGGCACGCAACGGCAAGGGGAAACAAGGCTAAGGCACGACAACACACGGCTAGGAAATGCACGGCAAGGCAAGGAAAGGGTAACGCAAGGAAAGGCACGGTGAGGCTAGGCAAGGCTAATGCACGACAACGCAAGGCTAGGCAATGCACGACAATGCAAGGAAAGCTTAAAGCAAAGGAAGGCACGGTCAGGCGAGGCAAGACTAAGGCATGACAACGCAAGGCTAGGCAATGCACGGAAAGCAAGCAAAGTGTAAAGGAACGCAAGGAAGGCAAGGGAAAGCAAGGCAAGGAAAGGGTAACGGAAGGAACGGCACGGCAAGGGGAAACAAGGCTAAGGCACGACAACACACGGCTAGGAAATGCACGGCAAGGCAAAGAAAGGGTAACGCAAGGCAAGGCACGGTGAGGCTAGGCAAGGCTAATGCACGACAACGCAAGGCTAGGCAATGCACGAAAATGCAAGGAAAGCTTAAAGTAAAGGAAGGCACGGTAAGGCGAGATAAGGCTAAGGCACGACAACGCAAGGCTAGGCAATGCACGGAAGGCAAGCAAAGAGTAACGGAAGGTAAGGAAGGCAAGGGAAAGCAAGGAAAGGCAATGGTAACGGAAGGAACGGCACGGCAAGGGGAAACAAGGCTAAGGCACGACAACGCACGCTAGGCAATGCACGGCAAGGCAAGGAAAGGGTAACGCAGGGGAAAGCACGGTCAGGCGAGGCAAGGCTAAGGCATGACAACGCAAGGCTAGGCAATGCACGGAAAGCAAGCAAATAGTAACGGAACGCAAGGAAGGCAAGGGAAAGCAAGGGAAGGCAAGGGTATCGGAAGGAACGGCACGGCAAGGGGTAACAAGGCTAAGGCACGACAACGCAGGGCTCGGCAATGCACGGCAAGGCAAGCAAAGAGTAACGGAAGGAAAGGAAGGCAAGGCAAAGCCAGGCAAGGCAAGTGTAACAAAAGGCACGCAACGGCAAGGGGAAACAAGGCTAAGGCACGACAACACACGGCTAGGAAATGCACGGCAAGGCAAGGAAAGGGTAAAGCAAGGCAAGGCACGGTGAGGCTAGGCAAGGCTAATGCACGATAACGCAAGGCTAGGCAATGCACGACAATGCAAGTAAAGCTTAAAGCAAAGGAAGGCACGGTCAGGCGAGATAAGGCTAAGGCACGACAACGCAAGGCTAGGCAATGCAGGGAAGGCAAGCAAAGAGTAACGGAAGGTAAGGAAGGCAAGGGAAAGCAAGGAAAGGCAATGGTAAGGGAAGGAACGGCACGGCAAGGGGCAACAAGTCTAAGGCACGACAACGCACGCTAGGCAATGCACGGCAAGGCAAGGAAAGGGTAACGCATGGGAAAGCACGGTCAGGCGAGGCAAGGCTAAGGCACGACAACGCAAGGCTTGGCAATGCACGGAAGGCAAGCAAAGAGTAACGGAAGGTAAGGAAGGCAAGGGAAAGCAAAGAAAGGCAAGTGTAACGGAAGGAACGGCACGGCAAGGGGAAACAAGGCTAAGGCACGACAACGCACGCTAGGCAATGCACGGCAAGGCAAGGAAAGGGTAACGCATGGGAAAGCACGGTCAGGCGAGGCAAGGCTAAGGAAAGCCAACGCAAGGCTAGGCAATGCACGGAAAGCAAGCAAGGAGTAACGGAACGCAAGGAAGGAAAGGGAAAGCAAGGGAAGGCAAGGGTAACGGAAGGAACGGCACGGTAAGGGGTAACAAGGGTAAGGCACGGCAACGCAGGGCTAGGCAATGCACGGCAAGGCAAGGAAAGGGTAACGCAGGGGAATGCAGGGGAAGGCACGGTCAGGTGAGGCAAGGATAAGGCACGACAATGCAAGGCTAGGCAATGCACGGCAAGGCAAGGAAAGAGTAACGGAGGAAAGGAAGGCAAGTCAAAGCCAGTAAAGGCAAGTGTAACAAAATGCACGCCACGGCAATGGGAAACAAGGCTAAGGCACGACAACGCACGGCTAGGCAATGCACGGCAAGGCAAGGAAAGGGTAACGCAAGGCAAGTCACGGTGAGGCTAGGCAAGGCTAATGCACGACAACGCAAGGCTAGGCAATGCACGACAATGCAAGGAAAGCTTAAAGCAAAGGAAGGCACGGTCAGGCGAGATAAGGCTAAGGCACGACAACGCAAGGCTAGGCAATGCACGGAAGGCCAGCAAAGAGTAACGGAAGGTAAGGAAGGCAAGGGAAAGCAAAGAAAGGCAAGTGTAACGGAAGGAACGGCACGGCAAGGGGAAACAAGGCTAAGGCACGACAACGCACGCTAGGCAATGCACGGCAAGGCAAGGAAAGGGTAACGCATGGGAAAGCACGGTCAGGCGAGGCAAGCCTAAGGCATGACAACGCAAGGCTAGGCAATGCACGGAAAGCAAGCAAAGAGGAACGGAACGCAAGGAAGGCAAGGGAAAGCAAGGGAAGGCAAGGGTAACGGAAGGAACGGCACGGCAAGGGGTAACAAGGCTAAGGCACGACAACGCAGGCTAGGCAATGCACGGCAAGGCAAGGAAAGAGTAACGGAAGGAAAGGAAGGCAAGGCAAAGCCAGGCAAGGCAAGTGTAACAAAAGGCACGCAACGGCAAGGGGAAACAAGGCTAAGGCACGACAACGCACGGCTAGGCAATGCACGGAAAGGCAAGGAAAGGGTAACGCATGGGAAAGCACGGTCAGGCGATGCAAGGCTAAGGCATGACAACGCAAGGCTAGGCAATGCACGGAAAGCAAGCAAAGAGTAACGGAACGCAAGGAAGGCAAGGGAAAGCAAGGGAAGGCAAGGGTAACGGAAGGAACGGCACGGTAAGGGGTAACAAGTCTAAGGCACGGCAACGCAGGGCTAGGCAATGCACGGCAAGGCAAGGAAAGGGTAACGCAGGGGAAGGCACGGTCAGGTGAGGCAAGGATAAGGCACGACAATGCAAGGCTAGGCAATGCAGGGAAGGGAAGCAAAGAGTAACGGAAGGTAAGCAAGGCAAGGAAAAGCAAGGAAAGGCAAGGGTACCGGAAGGAATTGCACGGCAAGGGGAAACAAGGCTAAGGCACGGCAACGCAGGCTGGGCAATGCACGGCAAGACAAGGAAAGGGTAACGCATGGGAAAGCACGTTCAGGCGAGGCAAGGCTAAGGCACGACAACGCAAGGCTAGGCAATGCACGGAAGGCAAGCAAAGAGTAACGGAAGGTAAGGAAGGCAAGGGAAAGCAAAGAAAGGCAAGTGTAACGGAAGGAACTGCACGGCAAGGGGAAACAAGGCTAAGGCACGACAACGCACGGCTAGGCAATGCACGGCAAGGCAAGGAAAGGGTAACGCAAGGCAAGGCACGGTGAGGCTAGGCAAGGCTAATGCACGACAACGCAAGGCTAGGCAATGCACGACAATGCAAGGAAAGCTTAAAGCAAAGGAAGGCACGGTCAGGCGAGATA